>NC_055971.1:12197379-12199879 GCF_018492685.1 Alosa sapidissima | reverse complement strand
CCCCACACACATCCCCATCTGTGTTGCCATGTTCTAATGGTTCCTGGTGGTGACCAAAGTAACAGCAGCTCTGTAAGTGATGTGTGTGCACTATGTGTGTGAATATGTCTATGTGCATGTGTGTGTGTGCGTGCGTGCGTGCGTGCGTGCGTGCGTGCGTGCGTGCGTGCGTGTTTGTGTGTGTGTGAGTGTTTGTGTGTTTGTTTGTGTGTTTGGTGTGTGTGTGTATGTATGTGTGTGTGTGTGCTCTGATTTTCCTCCCTTCCCTTTGTATTGTATCCTTCTCTTCCCCTCTCTCTCTTCCCTCTCTCTCTCTCTCTTCCCCTATCTCTCTCTCTTCCTCTCTCTCTCTCTCTCTCTCTCTCTCTCTCTCTCTCTCTCTCTCTCAGCTTTATCTAGCAGAGTGCGCGTGCTGGCCGGTGCGATGACCCAGGTGGTTCAGGGCCAGACTCATTAATCACCTCATACAGCACCTCACCCAGCCTGATCTGGGATCAGGTTAAATTCATTAGGAGAACAGCTACAGAATTACACCAGAGATGCTGCTCTGGACTGGCCCATCTGTAGGACGGCACACAGACATCTGTTTCAGTTCATATGGCCAGCAATACAGCCAGTTCATAATTCTATGCCGTAAAAGTCAAAGAAAGGTGAAAAAAACATGGTTTTACGTACACAACGTATACATAATAGACTCAAAGTAGGCCCTTTTCCATACATGCATAATCTGAATGTATTTATTTGAATACCTAGAAAGACATTCCTAATCTATATTTGCATGTTATTAGTAATGTCATTTCAGCCATCAGGAGGAACACTTCACTGTATGCGCTGCCTGATTTGCTGACGTGAACAGTGGTGCAGCTGTTGTCGGCCATTTTGTGTGTGTGCCTGTCTCTCCCCCCTCCACCTACCACGGAGGGCTGGGTGATGCACTTGCCCTTCCCAGAGCACTGCGGGTCGCTGAAGCTGCTGCCTGGCTCCACACAACTGCTGGCCTTACGGGTGACATGCAGCCGCAACGCCACCTCGGGGCCTTCAGGACTGCCCAGGCGCAGGACACCTGAGAGGAGGAAGAACATGCATGCACACACACACACACACACACACACACACACACACACACACACACACATGAGACTGCACTCTGAGGGCACTAACTCAATGGATAACTACAAGTACAGTTTTTTTTCTAAACTTTCCTGTGCTAACATAGTTCCATTCATTGTTACTGATTTTTTTATTTTTACTTTATTTATTTATTTTAATGAATTAATTGAAATTCCTGTGCTGACTATCAAGCAGTCTACAGCAGATGGAAAAGTCGTAAGAAGTGCCTTCCATCTGGCATTAGCTTTGCCATCAGACAAGACATTTTGTACAGTAGGCTTTTTAAGGCCTTTCACACATGCTCAATACTAACGCTCAATACACAAAGTAACAATCATGTCACAACAACATCAAAGAATGAAATGTCAAAAGAAATTATAAAACTCTCACTTTAAATCTTTCCTTCTAAGAATCTTACAAATCTATGAAAATGTGTAGTAATTCAGTTATGCTATTTGACGGCAAATTCTGATACGCCTGCTGCACAGTCTGGTTTGGATGCGTCTTGATAAAAAACAAATCAAGGGTGGCGATAAAAATAAGAGCTGTGCTCATTAAAAATCGTCAATCGACTATCATCAACAAATTATGCATGCACCATAAAGTTGTCAAGTATCTCACATGCAGGCTATCTAGGGCTATTTTTACATTTGCAGGTCATTCACTCCTCAGAGTAAATACATTTGGAAGATTCCAGATTCCTCTGTCCTTTCCAGTCTGTTTTTAAAGTCTGTCTGCATTTGTACCTTGCTCTGTTTACTGCTCTGGATTCACGACTGCCTATTCCTCTGGGATTTGGAATTACTTTTGATGTTTGGAATCTGTTTCCAGGATCAGTAGTTTTGCCTTTCCTCTGTGATTCCTCTGTGCTGAACCATGGGCTGTTTTCTGACCATTGACATTTGCCTACCACCTTACACGGCCGCCTCCCATTAGAATGCAACCCCTTAATGCCTGGCTCCCACCTCTGTGTCTGCATTTGGGCCTTAAACGGACATCCCTGGCCTTATAGGCTGACAGTCCTATAGGAGTAGAAATACACTTTCCCCACACCTGTCTTATGCTCATCTGGTACCCCAGTACACACACAGGGGAATGTGTTCACAACCATTTTACTATACACATTCTTAGACACGAGTACAGTATATGCACACAAACACACATGCACAATCAGAGTGTCAACAGGCACACACAGACACACACTCAACACAAGAAAACATAGAAACCTATCAGGATATGTCTATTCCCCATGAGATACACTGACAATGGGTTCTCTACAAAGAGTCTCGTCTGAAGAGAGAGCGAGATCGGGAGAGAGAGGGAGAGCAAGAGAGAGAGAGAGAGAGAGAGAAAAAGAGAGAGGACCCCCTTGAAGAGACAGCTTCCTTCA
>NC_055971.1:12172379-12187379 GCF_018492685.1 Alosa sapidissima | reverse complement strand
ATGACCGCCGCGCAGCGATTTTTTTTTTTTCTTTTTTTTTTTTTTCTTTTTCGCATGCCCAAATTTCCGTCAATGATTCCCGGGACACTGAAAGACCGGGGTACACGAAACTTGGTGGGCATGTAACCCCACATGGATAGCATGGAACCATCGTTTTTCATTTTGATCTGTAGCCCCCCCGCTGGACTGGACCCCCCGAAAGGAGGGTAGGGCAGACACAGTTTTCTGTGAATATCTCGAAAACCATAGGGTTTAGGAGGACCATTTTTTTTTTGTATGTTGATCTCAAGGGGCCATGTCAACCCATTCCATAACCACTCATTTCATGTATAGCGCCACCTAGTTAAACACAAAAAAGTAAAAATGAGGTGTTGTAATTGAAGGTATCTGTGACCTAACATAGTCAAAACTGCACGAAATTGGAAGTGTAGGATCATTATGACACCCTCTGAATGCACGCCAAGTTTCGTGGAATTCCGTTCATGGGGGGCCACACAATAAATTAATTTATGTTACTATACACCAACTGGCCTGTTGGTGGCCGGAGACAGTTTTCTGTGAATATCTCGAGAACCGTAGGGCCTAGGAGGTCCACCTTTTTTTTTGTATGTTGGTCTTAAGGCGGCATGTCAACCCATCCCATTACCACTTATTTCATGTATAGCGCCACCTAGTTAAAAATGAAAAAGCAAAAAATTAGGTGTTTTCATCACCATATCTCTGGCTGACATGGTCAAAACTGCACGAAATTGAAAGTGTAGGATCATTATGACACCCTCCGAATGCATGCCAAGTTTTGTGAACTTTCGTTCATGGGGGGCCTTACAATAAAATAATTTATGTGTACATTTAGTGACCGTACACCAACAAGGAATCCCGGGACACTGAAAGACGGGGGTACACGAAACTTGGTGGGCATGTAACCCCACATGGATAGCATGGAACCATCGTTTTTCGTTTTGATCTGTAGCCCCCCCGCTGTACTGGACCCCCCGAAAGGAGGGTAGGGCAGACACAGTTTTCTGTGAATATCTTGAGAACTGTAGGGCCTAGGATGACCAATTTTTTCCGTATGTTTGCCTCCAGGGGTCATGTTAACCCATTCCATGTGCACACATGTGCATAAACAGATACACACGCACACACATACATTCACAGTAATCATACGTATGACACATACTCACACAGTAGACATATGTACGCATGCATGCACATGCACAAACACACATACGCAGGCAAACACACAAGCACGCACACACACACACACACACACACACACACACACATAAACATAAACGTGTACACGCACACATGCACACAATTCAAGAATTTCTCAGAATTATGAACAGACAAGATGGGGGTGGGGTTGTATAAAATGAATTTTACGTGTGAAATCTATGAACTAATCATGTTTTGGTACTTGTTGTCTAGCAGATACCAGTGAGAATTGAATGTGGATAATGCAATTTAGTGAGACAGTTAGAATCATATAGGCCTTTCAGCGTGATTTATTTTTGTGGAAAAAATGTGCTGGACTGGGCGGCGGTCATATTTTGTACCGCTCTGCGGTACATCTAGTTATGAAATGACCAAGCATTACACAGCGGTGGGCAGTTTGTCAGCGGTGGTTCTAGATTGGTCGCGAAAACCTAGCACAGCCTGACCCCCTGTAGCATAGGAATTTGCTTGACTGTCTAACACGCTGGTGAGTATCGCAGTCCGGATCAGCATGTAACCTCTGACCACTTCCAGACTAATACGTGTTATGTTTAGGAACCGCCCGAATTAATCGGCAGATGGAGGAGACCTATAGTATATATTCCTAAGCTTGAGCGCGTGTCATAAGAAAACGAGTTAGGCATTCTCATTAACAATATGTATTGTGGGCGTATCAACCCACTAAGGATAACAATGTTACAATGGGCCGAAACTTTTCTAATATTGAGCGGAGTCAGATTTATTAGGTAACAGGTTCTTGTAACAGGGTGAACAGCACTTCTGCATTCGCTTTGCGGCCCTCTATCGGCTATAACCGCGCTATGTAAGTTTGCCAGATCGGGTAGCGGATCTGTAGTTCGATGGAATGAGACATAAGAAACTACAAATTTGACTTGCATCTGATGTCGCAATACATCGTACTTTCATAAATCGTGCAACATATTCTATCTTGTCTGTGGACATTGTTATTTGCAAAGCCAGTGCTGGATAAAAAAATAGTGTGCGTGCGACAGAGGTAAAGTTCTTTGGTGTTGCTTTAAAGCATGTCTCTGAATTATTGTATTTTTGGAAGATTCCCTCCAGGTCAGGGAACAATTAACAGCCAAGGTAACAGGTGAAAACAGCCCTATCCACTCAATCAGTGGCCTTACACACTTAAGCTGCCTGTTGCCAGTGAACGCGAAACCACAATAAGGCTTCTTAGAACAGACACCTTCTTCATCAGACAGGAGTCAGGGACCCAGTTGTTAATGTCAGGGTTGTCTCAAGAGAATTGACCAGGTTAAATAGGTAGTCTTTGTCCTCCCCCACCGTAAAACACAAAGCTGTGCTAGTCTCTGAGTGAGAACTCATTACAGGTGTGTGGCGCATCACAGTCACAGAACAGCTGGAAGTTATTATTTTTTTGTCTTTTTAGGATCACAAACATTAATTTACTTCTTAATTGTAATCAGAAAACACCCCCCGGCAGGACTGAGATGGGACTGTCACAAACAGCATCTGTGATCCTGGTGGGTGGGGAGGAGGGTTCTCTCCTATGCCTGTTACCTGGACAGGAGCCAATGGGACCTTGGTGATCAAAATGGCTGCAGGTTCCCACCATCAGCTTCAGCAACCAAACATCAGATCCTCCTTTCACATATTCACAAGTAGTTTATATTATTATGTACCCACGTTATCAAACCTCATTTCTGTCACACATCCATCTGTTTCTCCTGCTCTTTCTTTCTCTCTGAATGTTCCCTCGATTCATTCTACTCCTCCACCCTTCCCCCTTCCCCCTTCCCTGCCTCTCAGGTTAAGCCACATACGGTATCAGCCTCCAACCATCCACCAGTAAACCTCTGACAACCGACCTCTCTTTGATGTGCATGTCAACACCCTTTTGTTCCTCTCTCTTCATCCGAGACCAGAAATGCTCCTTAACAAAGCAAAGCAATTAAAGTCCACGTCTATGAAGCAGCTTTAACCAGGAAGAGCACAGACTCCTGTCCATCCTCTCCTCCTCCCTTTCCTCTCCTCCCCCTCACTTCCTTGTTTGTGTTTTCATCTCCCAGTTCCTCTAACAGACTAAATGGAAGCACGTCTCCTATCTGGCACACTGTGGGATCCAGTCACATGAGAGCGTAGACAGAAGGGTGTTAGTGCCAGAGCACAACAGACAGACCCAGAGAGAAAGAGGGAGCGATGCTGTTTAACAGGGAGATAGATGACAAGATATATACAAGTGGAGATTTGTGAGAGAGAATTGCTGCTATTTTACATTCATCACAGAAATACACAGTGTTATACAGCGTACAATATCTGTCATCACTGTAGAAACACTGGTCTAATTGTCTTTACAGAAATGCAATTTTTCTTTTCCTTATTAATATCTGTTGTATGTCATGTCTGTGTTGTCTGTATTTTCTGGACCCTGAGTCTGGCAATAAAGTTGATGATGATGATGATGCAATGTGTGCTGTCATACAGTAAGGCAGTGAAACAGTGGCATTCTGCTCTTGTTATTGAACTGATATACGACTATTGCTGCAATCAAGCCCAACACAGTCGGCAAAAACACAACACATCCTCATTTGTCAGTGCAGATTGGGTATCTCTGCATCAGCTTCCATATGGTATCAATTCCATATAGCAAGTAAAGAAACAAACAAACAGATGGCAGATATATTGTTTTATAAATTATGAGAGAATTCTGAAGATGAACCTTATTTCAAAAGAGTTCCATTATCAGCATCATAGTTGTTCCCACAAGGCTTCCTTTTTAACATTCCATATGTAATCTTAGTGAAGCGTAAGTAGATTGAGAACAAAATAGAACGTTCAAGCATTGTTTTTGTTTTTGTTGTTGAAAGGGTCTATAATAACATATCACCCTCCCCCTCCAAGGTAACATGTTTGAGTGGATCAATTTAGAAACTTCATGGACATTGTACACTTGAGAGGCTCGATAAACTGGCCAGCTTAATGATGTTGGACCAAGTGCACTACGTAGGGGTTAGGCTGGGAGTCATTTGGAATTCAGCCAGCACAGCCTTTTTGGCCTGATCAGGTCAGCGTGTGTGACCGGTGCCAGCGTAAGAGCCAGGGATCGGCGGCATAGTGCTGCTGGACAGCGTTAATAGCTCCACTGAGATGTTAGGAAATCAAGGTAAAGAAGGAAGAGCATGGAGGAATGAGAGTGTAAAAGCACACACACACACACACACAAACACACACACACACACACACACACACACACACACACACACACACACACACACACACAATCACAATCTAGAAGATTTAATGCTAACTGATGAATGAAAACCCTACCATAGAACTGCACCTCATGGAGCAATTCATTCATATTGATCACCAAGCTACATTCCTCACTCTACATGTGTGTGTGTGTGTGTGTGTGTGTGTGTGTGTGTGTGTGTGTGTGTGTGTGTGTGTGTGTGTGTGTGTGTGTGTGTGTGTGTGTGTGCTTGCACGTGCATGTCTGGGTGTGTGTGTGTGTGTGTGTGTGTGTGTGTGTGCATAGTCTAAAGAGAGAGGACACGAAAGGCACCTTTTCCCTGATTAACTCACAACACACACACACACACACACACACACACACACACACACAAGGTCTCAATTCCCAATTAGCCTGAGCCATTCTCTTCGACATCCATGTGCATTCATTCCATCTCCAGAGGGTCTCAGAGTGCTGGGGGTGACAGGCTGTTGGGCGGGAGCCCTCATTCCCCACACTAAGGAGGGAAATTAAGGAGGAGCGTGGGCTTCTAATTGAGTTGGAGCCAGCCCACAGACAATAAGGACACAGAAATACAACACAAGGGCTTTACAATGAATCCCACACACACAATCCATTTTCCTCAAGATAGAAGTGAGTGTTTGGTCTGTGATAGAAAGAGTCAATGCACATGCAGACACACACACACACACACACACACACACACACACACACACACATACACACATGGGCATGGACACATACTGTACACACACACAATCGCACTGAGAGAAGAGTGGAATGGCCAATTCATTCTATATGCACAAATAGGCTCCACTAGAAGTCACAAGCTATAGTTTAATGCTATATCAGAGATGTGTGTAAGGGGCTTACAGGCCTGTATGCATGAGGGTATGTTTGTGTGTGTGTGTGTGTGTAAGAATAATATGGATGTGCACTTGCCAATAAACAAGCCCACGTGAGCCCATGCATATGTGAGATATATGTGTTTATATAAATATGTCAGTCTCGTCAAAATAAAAGGCCACTAATTACTGTTTAATTAAGTCTTGACTATATGCACAGGCTCAGGAGGGAAACACAGTCATTCCGTTCAGACGTTCTCGACGCCATTCCCTCCCACACACACACGCTCTGATTCCTCAGACGGCTCGGGGTTAATAGGTAGCTATGGCTCATCCGCGTACGTTACCTAAGCGATACAGACAGGTAATCTCACTTCTGGAGGCAGTTTATTAAAATAGCTTCATGCAGTCTTTTAAAATGGCAACAGCAGCAGTGCATGGCTCAGAGGAAGAGATAAGCTCTCACTGAGTGTCAGGCAGCATCGTCTGCAGCATCATACAAACACACACACAAACACACACACACACACACACACACACACACACACACACACACACACACACACACACAGACACAGACACAGACACACGTCCTCATAAAAGTATAACAGACTGAGAGTCGTGAAGCGGGGAAGGAGATTCGGAGAATGAGATTGTGACGTTCACAGCTGCCGGCGGCACGTGTTTCACAGAAAGAAGTGTGGAAGGTTCCAGAAACTGTGAAAGACTCAGTGGCCTTGAGGGAGAAAAAGTGTTCTTCATTGGTTTGGTTAAATTCACACACACAAAGACACATGCACATACACAAACACGGTCATTGCTTTAGGGCTGTATACTAAGTAGTGTGTTTTTTGATTGATGTCTGATGTGAAAGTGACAGAGAATCCCCATCAGTAAGCACAGCGCACATCACACACATATAGTCATTAGCCATCAGTGGTGTGTGTGTGTGTGTGTGTGTGTGTGTGTGTGTGTGTGTGTATGTGTGTGTGTGTGTGTGTGAAGGAGACAGGGACATAGACAGACAGACAGAGAGTGAAAAAGAACTAAGAAAAGAAAAAGAGATTATTAAGGAGAAAATGGCAGAAAACAGAAAGATGAGAGAGAGAGAGAAAGAAAGAGTGAGAGGGGTTAAAGAAAGAGAGGGAGAGAGAGAGATAAGTGAAGAGAGAGAGGGGAAGAGGGAGAGATTGATTTCTCGTCTGAATGTTTGGACAGGGGCCTGATGATGACTGACACCTGCCAACAACTTAGAGAGCTGGATACAAATGAGCAGATACACCACACGTACGCACACACACACACACACACACACACACACACGGAGGGTGCCATTTTACTGCTCCACCTCTCTTACATAACCAGTAAGTACAGTGTGTGCTTTTTACCAGGAAGAGTGTATTGTAATCATCTCTGTCCTTCTATCCATCACTGTGTGTCCACTCACATAAATTAAACATTTTGGTTCAAATTACTTAAGCCTCTTCCTCAGAAATTCTCACATGAACCCTGTTCAAGTCCCACTTTAAAAAAAAACTGGATTAGATCACTTTATTGCATGCACACAAGACAACGATAACATTTAAATAATCAGACTTCTCTGTTTTCACATGAAGGTACTTACAGGTTTTTACGATTGCTTATACAGTAAAATTAAAAGTATTCCACAGTTAGCGAAACCTTACACTCAAGCAGCAAAACATCAGCCCAGATTTGCACACTTTTTGCAAAACACTACACAAATTGCACAACTATAAGCACATTATCAGCCTCACACTTTTTGCAAAACACTACACAAATTGTTTTACAACACATTAAACACATTTCACTACTTTGGACATTACTTTGGACCTCAGATAATGTCCTCCTCCAAAATAAACAGACATGAACCAATTGTTAAAACACATCTATCGGGTGTGGACACTTCGGTGCTTAATTGTAAATTCAAATCAGTCCTAAAGATTGGGCAACAGGTGAGCCCTTGTCAACTACAGAAATTGAAGGCAATGTAGCACTAAGAGGAAGAGAAGGAAGAGACAGTTTTTTGCAAAAAGTTTTTTTTTATAAAATTGAAAACTGAGTCAAAGGCTGAGAATTAATATATGGTTTTGCAGATTTGGTATGGGGTTATGGTATTATATGGTTTTGCAGATTTGGTATGCTGTTATGGTATTATATGGTTTTGCAGATTTGGTATGGGGTTATGGTATTATATGGTTTTGCAGATTTGGTATGGGGTTATGGTATTATATGGGGTAATGGGGTTATAGTGACGTGTTTACTGTAAAAAATTGTATGATATGCAAAGATTGTGTGTGTAAGTAAAAATGAAAAACTGTACTGTACTTCACAATATGGAGAGAAAAAAGTCCTAAATGTACAGGTCTGGTCTTATATATTGTGTTTGGTCATTATATTCTTATACTCTAAATCAGGGGTCGGCAACCTGTGGCTCCGGAGTCGCATGCGGCTCTTTGATCCCTCTGATGCGGCTCAGCTTTTAAAAATAATGAATGAGTATTGAATTAATGTATTTTATTTTAGTTTGTTCATTTTCAAAACGTAATATTGTAGGTCTATCTGAGTAATTTGTATAACTTTCCACCTCACTTGACTCCGTAACCGTAGCCTGCACAATATTGTTACATTCGCGGTTCGTTGCCATGTCAATATCAAACAAAATCACCGATTTCCCTCCATTTCAGTCAACGAGAACACTTTAATTGTTATTGTTGATGTGTGCGCTTGCTGGCTAGATAAGGAAAATGTCAAAAAAGAAACGTCAGCGACCACAGCTTGCGAGCGTGCACACAAGCGGACTGAAATGGGAAAGTTTCCATCCGAAAACTGATTCTGAAAACGCGGAATGAACTGCCCGTTATATATCGCACACTGCAACGAGTTAGTATCTCGCATATTTCTCACATATGAAAAATATAAAGACAAACCTGAGCTCACGTTTAAGGGCAATTCCGCGCAAAACTGTCACATCCATAATGCCAACAAAATGCCATGGTATTTAGTTGGCGTTATGGATATATGACAGTTTTGCGTGGACAATTTTTGCCAGCCAGACTTCAAGGCCATCACCAAATCTAATCTCTGGTAGGCCTAATGTTCAATTTCGCCAATGACATGTCAACGAAAATTGAGTGTTGTGTTGTTAACTATGATGTTACTTTTCATGCCAAAGGACACTGGGAAAATGGGGGGTGGTGTTTGGCCTGCATGGGAAGCCTAAGGCCTATACCTCTGTCATTCTACTTTATTTCAAGTTACTTGCACATTAACTTTTAAAACTAGTAGAAAATGCATTAAATCCTCTGTTGAATGAAACTGTATGTTAAATATCCAAACTTTTTCTTGTAACCGTCTTTATGTGGCTCTTTTGAAAAATTAATTTGGTAAAAGTGGCTCTCCAGGCAAAAAAGGTTCCCGACCCCTGCTCTAAATGATCTCTAATCCTTCTTGAACATTATTTCTGAAAAAAAAATAAAAAATCAAGCATACACTTTATCCTAGGAAAACCTGTTTTGTCAAATGTGTTTTGCATTGAGTACATTAGTGTGTAACTGATTCAAATGAATTCATATGATTCATATGATGGATGTGTTTATGATATGACAACAAAATAGAGTTTTGATAAATAATTGATTAGTTTTGACTGGAGTGTTTCATTTTGCAAAAGAGCTAAGGGATTCTGCTAATTGGGTAGCCTGGCTAACGCCAGACTTCATCTCATTGAGATGGGGTCTGGGAACTACACATTCATTTTCTCGTATTTGAGACGTGGTTTCCCTAGAGCCGTTTATTGGGCGCTACAAATGTCTATCAAATGCGTCTGTACGTAGCTCATAGCCACTTTGGTGTGTCGCATAGACGTCATCACCGTCTTGCTGCCTCCCCTCCATTCTGTGATTGGTTCCTTCGTTGAGGTGAAAATCGGGTCCATGGAATCCAGGCTGCCTAGCAGCGCGAATAAAACCGTGCACTAGGCAGCATGGGGAAACCCACTAATTGGGTGTAGTTTTGTGTTAATTGTGTGTATAATGCTTTGAAAAAACGGGCCCTGTTTTCAAAATTGCGCCTAAGCAATTGAAAAAAAAGTGTAACAGGTGAATGTCTGGGCACAAACTTCATGAGAGGAATGAACAAGATTTATTATCTTTCTTATGAACTAATGTCATCCTAGTTATTACTGCCAGGTCTTGAGTTGAAGTTAAACAGGTTAAATTTAAGAAATTATCTCAGGAAAATAATAACATTAACTTGAGATATTTCATGCAAATGTAACCCTGCCATTCAAACCGTTTAAGATAGCTGACACTTCACATAGCTGACAACTGTGCTTGTTTTAGACTGATAATTAGCATTAATTTGAAATCCATCCTTTGAAACAAAGCTCAATAAATAACAAAAAGAAAAAACTCACTAAATGTGCTTTTTACTCCAATTTAAACTATCTTTATAATGTTAACAATTAGGATGCATGATATTTGGCCTCTTCCTTTAATTAGTAATTTAAGGGTGTGGGTTCACAATCGCCTGACGACTCATGTTAAAAGTTGCTTCTTTTAAATCTGCCTGTTGACAGCATATCATGTGCTGTCACCAAGGTGTTGCATGGAAGACTATGATTGGCTGTGACATCTGCCACCTCACATAAATATCCCATCAGAAACACCTTTCAAACATTCTAAATGGCATCAGGGTGTCCTTGACAACAGTCTGCAGTAAAGTGTAATGTTTGTGTGTGTGTGTGTGTGTGTGTGTGTGTGTGTGTGTGTGTGTGTGCGTGCGTGCGTGCATGTGTGTGTTGTTTCTATAAATGCATGTACTTGACAGTGACAGAGAGGAGAGGAGGATGCAAAGACGAGAGGATATTAGAGAAAACAAGATGAAAGGATGAAGCAGATGAGAACAGTTTGATGGCACACGTGCACTCACAATGCCACACACACACACACACACATGCACACACTCGTGGCACACGACTAAGAAAGGTTTCATGAAGAGATCTTTAATCTGAGCTATTCCTGCACATCAAAGGCCAGGACCTCTCTCAAATTCACACACACACACACACACACACACACAAACACACACACACACACACACACACACACACACGCGCGCGCGCGCACGCGCACACACACACACACACACACGCACACACACACAAGCCCCACTTGAATAATTGTGACACCTTTTGGAGGTGCACACATTAATTACAGGACACAAAGGCAACATCAGATCCTACTGAATCACTTTAGTGTGTGTGTGTGTGTGTGTGTGTGTGTGTGTGTGTGTGTGTGTGCATGTGTGCATGTGTATTGTTAGTTCTTTGTATTTGTGTGTGTGTGTGTGTTTATGCATGTGTGCGTGTGCGCGTGTGCGTATTGTTAGTTGTTTGTATTTGTGTCCTCTCTATGTCAACAGATCCTGAAGAGAAAACACTCTGAGAAATAGCTATATTAGCCCTGTAGAGCAATATCTGAAGGCTGTTCGAGGAATATAAGATAAAGGATTAAACTGGTAAGTTGTATAGGTCTCTCTCTCTCTCTTTCTTTTTCTCTCTCTCTCTCTCTTTCTCTGTCTCTCTCGCTCTCTCTTCCTCTCTCTGCTCCTCCTCCATCTGATTCATGCTAAATAACACACCCACATATTCAAACACACACACACACATGTGGGTGAGATGGCAGCAGCTGGCTCAGAGGGAGATTGATCTGATTTTATGGAGGGTGTGATAGATGAGGGGCTGCTCCTTGTGACCTACATACAGTACAGCAACTGCCTGCTCCCTCTCTCTCACACACACACACACACATGCATGCACGCAAGCGCAAGCGCACACACACACACACACACACACAAACACACGGGAGAAGGGGAGAAAGAGCAAGAAGGGTGGGAGTGTGAGAAGAGAGAGGAAGAGAGAGAGAGAGAGAGATAGAAAGTGAGGTAGACAGACAAGTAAGACAAGAAGGTGGAAAGGACAGAACAGAAAAAAACAGATTGGAGAGAGAAAGAGAAAGAAAGAGAAAGAGAGAGAGAGTTGGGTGGTATAGATGTAGAGGTGCAGGCCCCACAGATCTGGAGCTGATGTCATAGTAACCGGCGCCCAGGAACATTCTGTTCCAATCTCACCCTGAAATCTATGTCAGTTATAACACATGTGCAGTCACACTAATATATGTGTGCAACTGTGCATACGCACGCACGCACGCACGCACGCACGCACGCACTCACACACACACACACACACACACACACACAGGCACAGACACACACACGCGCACGCACTCACACACACACACACACACCCACGCACGCACGCACGCACACACACACACACTCCTAACCAAGTAAGCCAGGATGACCTTGGCCTGTTTGACTAACACTGTAGAAAAGAGAAGGAAGGTAAAAAGGAATCAAATGTCTTTGTGGAGTTCTTCCATCAAACAACAGAACAGTGTGTGTGGTAAGGGGATCTGTTTGTGTTCATGACACGCCCTACAACCAATTACCCCACTGACGTGCCACCTGCTGGTTGACAGCTCTACCTACTCATTGGGAGAGATGGGCAGAGAGAAGAGAGAGAGAGAGGGAGAGGTGGTGGACAGAGCCAGCCACCAGCAGCGCAGCGTGAGTGGACCCCCAAACCCCCACCCGCCCACACACACACACACACACACACACACACACACACACACACATACACACTCACACACACATTTGATGTGTACCCACATGTACTCAGCCACAGACACACAGATGTTTACGTGTGTGAAAGAGGGCTTTGGGTAATGGCTAATATATACGAAACACAGCACTGAGAGACATATTTGGCAGCTTTTGTTCATATGCATGCATGTATGCGTGTGTGTGTGTGTGTGTGTGTGTGTGTGTGTGTGTGCGTGCGCTTCCATGTCTTTGAGAGTGCAATAACACACAATGTGTCCTTGCTCTCTATTTCTGAAAATGAACCAGATTACTGTGATTGCAGCTTCTACCCAGAGGAACTAAATGTTCCACCTTCCCACTCCGTATTGTGTGTGCATGTGTGTGTACTGTGTATGTACTGTATGTGTGTGTGTGTGTGTGTGTGTGTGAGAGAGAGAGAGAGAGAGAGAGAGAGAGAGAGGGAGAGAGAAATTGTGTGTGTGTGTGTGTGAGCACATCTATACCTGTGTGTGAGCATGCTGCACAGCCATCCTCCAAGGAGACAGCTGGAGATTTCGCAGTCTGGTTGCTACGAGACACAGCCTTCAGGAGGGAAAAAATGAGGGGCAAGGAAACAACGGATGGCAGAAGGATTCTGTCCACCACCAGCCAGCCATTCTCCTACCAAATCTCTCTCTCTTTCTCTCTCTCTCTCTCTCTTTCTCTCTCTCTTCTATGGGATTCTCATAACCCCATAGTAATACAGCTGTTTTAAGTCTGAATGTTAAATGGGTTGTGTACAAACTTTTGCATGCAGCCATTTCTCCGTCAACAAACAAGACTCATTTCAGCAGGCCACCACAGCACTACAATCTCTCTCTTTCTCTCCTTCTTTCTCTCACTCCATCTCTTTTAGACACACACACACACACACACACACACAAACTCCACCAGCCCTGCAGGCACTCACCCTTACTGCCCTTCTCTAGATGAAACCCCTGGGTGTGAAAAGGCAATGAGCTAGCTGCTGTGCGAAGGTGACGAGCAGGAGATTGAGTCAGCAGAGACTGGAAATGTACCGTCAGCTACGGTGGCCTGTAAGGTAACATGGCCACATAGGCCGAACTGACTGCCCCGAGGGCACAGCAAAGCTGGCTATGGTGTTTAGCATCGCTGCAGAGAGAGTAGGGGAAAGTGCTGTGGAGAAATAGCTAACTTACCTGGTGTCAGGATGCAGACTACACTGTGTTACATACTCGCCCCTGGAGCAACTCAAGTTGCCAATCTGTTTTTTTTTTATTGCAACAGAGAATCTCCGGGCTTAGGGCAAGAAATAGTGTGGACCAAAACAATGACCAGGGCAAAAAATAGTGTGGACCGAAACAATGATCAGGGCAAAAAATAGTGTGGACCTAAACAATGATCAGGGCAAAAAATAGTGTGGACCAAAACAATGATCAGGGCAAAAAATAGAGGACCAATAGAGGAAAAAAAAGACTTAATTTGCCACAAGCATTGTAATAAGACCTACTGTAGATGACTCTCAATGCAGAGCTTGTTTTAAACGTAACCTAATTTGAAAATGGCTCCTACAGTGCCAATAGAAATAGGTTACACAACAAGACAGTCAGTCACAGTCTCTCAAAGTCAAACTAAATAGAAGTTGGCACAATGATGACTGTCGAGTCGACCAAAGCCATATCCGGTGTGGGCACTTGTACACGTATTCCATACATCCCATGAGGATTGCATGCACGGATTCTATACATCTGCAGTCAGACAGCAGAGGGACATAATTATATCTCCTCTGTATTTGCTGATGTATTAAGACCTCAGAAGCAGTTGGTGCTCCCAGCACCAGTGAATTAATGGGTATTCATAGATCCAGCTGCCTTTTGAGGAATGAGCGGCTATTATTAGGGCACAAGAGTGAGATCCCGTCGCAGAGACACACTAGCCGTCCGCCGCTCCAAACGTTCACACTTTCATCCAGTAACTGTGTGAACGTGATGTCTTGTGCTCTCGTTCTCCCTTTCCTTCTCGGTACTGAATCCAGTGACATTGACTTACTGTGTCTGAGCATCGTTGGGATGACATTGACAATGGCATTGGCATGATTATTTTTAAAGAGAAATAGATTTTAAATCCAGATTACCAAGAATCTCTCTCTCTCTCTATTCAAATCTCTCTCTCTCTTTCTCTCTTCCTCCTGTCCAGCCAGTGTTGCCTTATGTTGATGCTCAAGTTCCCCCCACCTTGAAATGCCCCCTACTCTGAAGTGCCCGTGCCCAGTCGTGTCTCTGCTGCTTGCGTCTCTAATTCTTCCCTACATGGGCTACGCAGATGCTGGATTATGCTCAGCGAGTCGTGGGCGCTCTCACTCGCTCGCCGTCACATCACGCTGCAGGGCAGAGCAGAGCTACACTGTAATTAGAGCGCAGCTCGAGGAAAACACAGGAGGTGCGTGAAGCCCGATCAGCATCACAAGCCAAACAGCCGATGCCCTCGATGCGTACCAACACTGTAATCAAATACTGGCCTCGGTTTATGCAAGGATAGTGACACCATGAGTGGAAGACAAAGAGAGAGAGGGTGAGAGAAAGAAAAAGAGAGAGAGAGAGAGAGAGAGGGTGAGAGAAAGAAAGAGGGAAAGAGAGAGAGAGACAATTGACAAGAGATACACAGATCTGATTCTTCCTGTGTTTGGATATGTATGTGGTTTAGATGAGGTGTACAACTTAATGAATTAATACATAGGGATGTATTTCAAATGAGGAAACGATCAGAGAGGAGAGAGAGGGGGGGTCTGACCCATTTGAGTGACCTGGAAAGCTTAGTGTGCGCTTTCCTCAGTCCATTTTTATCGCTGTTTGGAGCTAAAGACTGGCTTCAGGCTTCCATGCAAAACACAACACACACACACAAATGATCACAGCACTGGACATTAAAGTGGTTTGTGTCTGCATTATGCACACTCACACACACACATCCACACATACACGTACACGCACACACACACACACACACACACAC
>NC_055971.1:12164879-12167379 GCF_018492685.1 Alosa sapidissima | reverse complement strand
TCAGAGGACACAGCCCTGGACTCTGACCAAAAAAGAGGAGTGGTTAAGGGCATATCAAATTATTCATACACACTCACACACACACATGCACAGAAACACACATATTCCCACACATACCCATGCACACTAATATATCATCTGTTGTAGAAAGGAGCATCCTCATAAAACATTCCCAATTCATGTTCCCAATTGATTGATGTAGACACACACACACACACACACACACACACACACACACACACACACACACATACCCACACACACACACAAGTATACACACAGTGGCCACATCAAAAAAGGCTAAAAATAGCAGCACCTAAAAATAGGTATTATCCTCAAATAACCGCTCTGAATGTCTGCACTGTGAGTGAGTGTGTGAGCTCGCTCTCTGTTGTGAGATAACCACATCGTCCATCAGTGCCCACAAACTGAAGGACAGGGGAGACAGAGAGAGAGAGAGAGAGAGAGAGAGAGAGAGAGAGAGAGAGAAGGATAAAGTGGATGAGATGGATAGAGAGAAAGAGGAGAGGAGAGAAAGAAGAAAGGAGGGGAGAAAGAGAAGACCTGGTGAAAATGTCAGACAATGTGATGGTGCGGAACTGGAGAAGACTGCGAACAAAATGAGAAAGGGATGAAAGGAAGATTGAGGAAAATGAGAGATATGATGGAGAAATAATGGGATCTCATTGTAACGTAAAGCCAAACAGTATACACCATTAAACAGAGCAAACAAGCATCCAGTTCTGCTCTCAACTTGTTTCTTTTATTCCCCTCCTCCTCTCTCTCCTCTCTATATCCCCCTTTTCTCTGCAGTTACATTCCTTTGCTATTCTATGCCCCTACAGTTTATACTCTTCTTAAAATAATTCATTACTTTCATTTTTTTACTTTTCCTGTGTCTCTTCCTCAATTCATTTTTTATTTCTTTTGTGTATTCCCCTTCCAACTGTTCTTTATTCCGGGCACTTTCTCTTTCTCTCTCTCTCTCTGCCTCTCTGCATCACACACACACACATACATACACACACACACAAACATGCACATACACACTCACGCACACACGCACACTCACACACGCACTCGCATGCACACACACACACACACATAAACACACACACACACACACACACACACACACACACACACACACTCTTAAGTGAGCAATTTACTACTAGCCCAGTAAGTGCTGAGAGAAGGAAGTAAATAATGCCCATTTCTGGCAGCCCTGGCCATCGGAGTGCCCTGGCACCGGAGTGGGCACCCGCACAGGCCCAGTGCCATGCTGAGGAGGGCACTGGGGTTTCAGATAGCACCGCACAGCCAGTACTTAACTAGGTCAGTGCAGTTGAGGATTGAGGGAGCTGACACACACACACACACACACACACACACACACACACACACACACACACACCAGCAACTGACACACACACACACACACACGCACGCACGCACGCACGCACGCACGCACACACGCACACACGCGCGCACACACACACACACAGCTTGATGTGACTTAAAGTTCATTTTACCTCTCCGACAATTTTTACGCAATGCTGCAGAGAAACTACCAGTGAGGTGCCCCAGAAAGAAATGTTATCCCCGAAAACAATCCTAGCCTCTGGCTATGCTCTTGCAGCACCTTGTTATTGGACTGATAATGATTCATTCACATTGTCCTTACACAGCAGTCCAAGCAGCTCAGCATGCATTGAATTACACATATTTACTCTGACAGTTACATTATGTTGCTCATTGGGCAGATGCTTTCATCCAAAGCAATTCAATGCAAACAAATAGCCAATCAAACGGTTCACGAGTCCAATTTTACTTTTTGTCAAATTCATTGAAAAGCTCGTTACCCTCCACTTCCATTCAAGTTTCTATCTTGTTTTGTCAAAAAGAGAAGTGCTTCAACAGATTTCAGCCTTGTGTCGTCGGCCATATTGGATTGTTCCATTTGAGGCATTATGGGACATTTTTTGAGCTGGGCATACAGCAGATTTGTATTCAGAGCCTCTAAAAAACATGTAGGCCATAAATTATCCAGGTTCAGTTGTTTGGAAAATTGACACGGCCTATTTAGGGTTGTGTGAGTGACGTCTGGCCAGAGAACAGCAAACTGATCTGAGACCAGCTGCTGGTACCTGTGTGATGATAACATGACTCTCCTCTGATCTCACTCATCACCCTGACCACACAGCCCTACTCCCCCTGAGCCTTGAACAGGCAGAGCTCACAGCAAGGGATCGATCCACTCACGGAAAGTCAGTGTTGGACATGGACTCATCTGCATCTCATCTCTTCCTCTTTTATTTAATCTCTCTCTTTCTTTCTCTCTCTCTCTCTCTCTCTCTCTCTCTCTCTCTCCTCTCTCTCTCTCTCTCTCTCTCTCTCTCTCTCTCTCTCTCTCGCTCTGTTTTATCGCTTGCTTTCCTCTTCCCTCTCCCCCGTGACGCACAGAAGGTGGAGAAGAAAAGTCATATCAGTCTTTTACTGA
>NC_055971.1:12157379-12159879 GCF_018492685.1 Alosa sapidissima | reverse complement strand
CATGATTAGTTCATAGATTTCACATGTAAAATTCATTTTATACAACCCCACCTCCATCTTGCCTGTTTATAATTCTGAGAAATTCTTGATTGTTTGTGTTATGTTTATGTTATGTGTGTGTGTGTGTGTGTGTGTGTGTGCGTGTGTGTGTGTGCGTGCGTGCTTGTGTTTGTGCCTGTGACATTACTGTGAATGTATGTGTGTGTGTGTGTGTATCTGTTTGTGCACATGTGTGCACATGAAATGGGTTAACATGACCCCTGGAGGCAAACACACGGAAAAAAATGGTCATCCTAGGCCCTACAGTTCTCAAGATATTCACAGAGAACTGTGTCTGCCCTACCCTCCTTTCGGGGGGTCCAGTCCAGCGGGGGGGCTACAGATCAAAACGAAAAATGACGGTTCCATGCTATCCATGTGGGGGTACATGCCCACCAAGTTTCGTGTACCCCGGTCTTTCAGTGTCCCGGGAATCCTTGTTGGTGTACGTCACTAAATGTACACATAAATTATTTTATTGTAAGGCCCCCCACGAACGAAAGTACACAAAACTTGGCATGCATTCGGAGGGTGTCATAATGATCCTACACTTTTAATTTCGTGCAGTTTTGACCTTGTCAGCCAGAGATATTGTGATGAAAACACCAAATATTTTGCTTTTTAATTTTTAACTAGGTGGCGCTATACATGAAATAAGTGGTAATGGGATGGGTTGACATGCCCCCTTAAGACCAACATACATAAAAAAGATGGACCTCCTAGGCCCTACGGTTCTCGAGATATTCACAGAAAACTGTCTCCGGCCACCTATAGGCCAGTTGGTGTATAGTAACATAAATTAATTTATTGTGTGGCCCCCCATGAACGGAATTCCACAAAACTTGGCGTGCATACAGAGGGTGTCATAATGATCATACACTTCCAATTTCGTGCAGTTTTGACTATGTTAGGTCACAGATACCTTCAATTACAACACCTCATTTTTACTTTTTTGTGTTTAACTAGGTGGCGCTATACATGAAATAAGTGGTTATGGAATGGGTTGACATGGCCCCTTGAGATCAACATACAAAAAAAAAATGGTCCTCCTAAACCCCACGGTTTTCGAGATTTTCACAGAAAACTGTGTCTGCCCTACCCTCCTTTCGGGGGGTCCAGTCAAGCGGGGGGGTTACAGATCAAAACGAAAAACGATGGTTCCATGCTATCCATGTGGGGTTACATGCCCACCAAGTTTCGTGTACCCCGGTCTTTCAGTGTCCTGGGACTCATTGACGGAAATTTGGGCATGCGAAAAAGAAAAAAAAGAAAAAAAAAAAAAAAAAAACGCTTCGCTGCGCGGCGGTCATAATAAAAGTAAATGTGAAGCTTTAACTATTTGAATGCAAATGAATCAATGGTTGAAAGATAGCTATAACATTAAATGGGAAACAAAATATTTATATAAGTAATGATTTGAATGATTTATATAAAAACAACTATGATTCTTTGGAATTAAAGATAAGACAGGACCTAAATAGGTGGAAATTAATTCCTGATGGAATATACAGTAGAGTTGAGACAATTAAGATGATGGTACTCCCACAATTACTTTTTTTATTTCAAGCACTACCAATCACACTCCCACCAACATTCTTCACTACATGGACTAAGATGATTGCAAATTTCATTTGGAATGATAAAAAACATAGAATCAACTTTAAGCTATTAACACAACCAAAAGAGAAAGGAGGTTTAGGGACTCCACATATACAAAACTACTTTTTTGCGACACAAATTTTAACAATAATGAAATAGATGAGCAGTAGCACTGAAACAAGATGGATTAATATCGAGAAAGAGCTGACAAATGGAGTAATTAGAACTCTGCCTTTTCTAGGAAAAGAGACACAAAAACAATACATACAGTCATTCTGCATTGGAAATACCATAAGGAATTGGAAACAAATGAGCAAACGTTTAAAATTTCAGACAGAAAGTATACAACTTAGACAAATGACACAAGATCCAGACTTCATAGCGCATAAACCAGATAACATTTTAGAATCATGGGCCAATAAAGGACTAACATTATTTGCACAGCTTTTTGAAAAAAATACAGTTGACACATTTGAAGCTCTATCGGCAAGATATAGCTTACAGCAAAAACATTTCTTGAAATACTTACAAGTTAGAAGTTACATTAAACAAAATGCAGAAAAGGAAACCAGAAATGAGGTATTAACTTTTTTATTAGAAACCAGAAACAAAAGTAGTGATGGACTCGCAAGTGCTTATAAGATATTGCAAAAAATGACAAACGTAGAATATAAAGCAAAAGAAAAATGGGGGAAAGAGCTATCTGTAAACATATCAGATAAGGCCTGGAGTGACTCTTTAAAAGAAAACTTTAAAACAACACAGTCAAAACACTGGAAAGAGTTTGCATGGAAAATAAGCCAGAGGTACTTCACTACACCTGACCAATGTGAAAAACATAGTTTAGGGACAGCTTGTTGGA
>NC_055971.1:12153644-12156879 GCF_018492685.1 Alosa sapidissima | reverse complement strand
TATATTTCACACATCTTTGTGGCTTTGTGAGATTGGTGTGTGTTACCTTTCGGGTTGCTGAGTGTGACCTCCTCTCCTCTCCACAGGCCCAGGTCAGCTCTCTGCAGCTCCTGGGACACCAGAGCATAGAACTCCAGCGTGGGGCCCAGACCAGTGCCCACCTGAGACACACAAACAGAATCAATATTACTGCTGCCGTTTAAATGACCTCATGTCATATTCACATTACTGCTTACATTCCTACATCACATTCCAACTGCTGTGTTTTTCCCCTCTTTAACAAATAGTTTTGGCAACAGACTGTATATTTACTGTAATGCTAATATATCATTGCTGGACATAAAATTGTTCTGAAAAGGATATAGTGCGAGGTGAGAAAAGAGAAAGAGAAAAGAAATGACAAGAAATGAAGAGAAAGACAGAGTAGAGTAAATGTGGAAAGATGTTAAAAGGGGTCACTTTGGAAAGGCAAACAGGGTGGGAGACTACTGAATGAAGAAGGATATTCATTTATTCATGCATTTATTCATTTAGCCGACACTTTTATCCAAAGTGACTTACAAAGAGGTATAACATTCAAGCAAAATGTGGTCAAAGGAGATAGTGGGAGAAGGACAGGAAGTAGAAAGGAAGTGCATGCTAGGTGTGTTGGGCTGTTAGTTGTTAAGAGGTTGTTAAGGTGCATTCCTTCATCTCCACCTGAACAAATACCACTCCAATTATTACGTTGGTGGGAAACTGCTTCATTATGTACGGCAGTAGGCCAACAGTTATTACATTGGTGGAAAATTATTACGTTGGCAGGATTATTACATTAACAATGTGCAGAAAACATGCAGGTTCTCATTACGTTGGTGGGAAGTGATTACGTTGGTGGGTGCTACAGTGCATGTTACGTGTGTTGGGTTGTTAGAGGTGGTTAGAGGAGGCACTCTCCTTTATTCCTCCATCTCCAGCTGACCAGTACCACTCCACAGGTGTGAGGAGCTCAGCGGTCAAACGTACCTCGTTCTCGTACTGAATCTCCAGCATGGCTCTGGAGCTGCCCAGGTCCTGCATCAGGGACTCCGCCTGCTTCAACAGCTCATCACGGTTTATCGTCCGCTGGAGGGAGGAAAAAAGAGATGTCAAAAGAACAACTCATGATGAACGTAAGTGAAGATCCACACACTAAGAGCTCCAATAGATGAAATGGTTTATTCACCACAAGTAATGTAACGTTTCGGGCCCCACTGCCCTTCCTCAGGCATGAAACGATTAACACACAGCACATACATATATACCCATTATAGGGAAAAAAAGAACAGAAAAGAAAAGAAAAAAAATACAACAGCAAAAAAAGCTTCTATTGTGTTACTTAGTATGCACACTGATCTGCTTAGTGAATGCTACTGATTTTAGCTCAATTAGTTTTCGTTATTTTGTTTTATATTCAGGCATGCAGTAAGGATATAATACAAAAGAGAGAGTATGAGAGAGAGGACTAAAATAGTAATTAGAGTAGAGGAAGTGAGGTGGTACCTTCTTCCTGTCAAGGCGCGGAGCGACGCGGCTGTCCTGGGAGTCGGACTGGTTGATCTCGGGGTTGGTGTCCAGCAGGCGCTGCATGGCGCGGTCACGGTCGAAGGCAGTCACGTAGAACAGCATCTGCCGCGTGTCAAACGGGAAGAAGAACGGGCTGTGGGACAGGAGAGAAGAGGAGGAGATGAACATGACTATTTATAATGACTCATTATTTAGCATTAGCATGAGAGAGTGAGCGTGTGTGTGTGTGTGTGTGTGTGTGTGTGTGTGGTGTCAGTGACTTCACACACGTTTGCCATTATGCTCTTGCGGAGTACCTGACTGAACGGACCACTGACTAATTCAATCTTTTGTTATTTCCCATTCATCACACAACAACTCGCACAGATACGAGTCACACCTCCCCCAACCCAAACACATTTAGTGGAAGCAAGCAGTTGGTCAATTCAACCACGTCACCAAGTCTTGATTGGTATGAGAGGCCAGACTGTGTTTGTGTTAGCCATTAATCTCTCCACCTAAGAGATAGTCGCACACCCACACGTACCAGGTTTTGCCGAGTTCAGTGAGCCAGGTGGGGATGTTGCCGGTCATGATGACCAACGGGTCCTGCAGCTGGCGGTTGGCTTTGGCCGTCAGCTTGCTGTTAATGAACTCACTAGTGGGCACCATCTCCTTACACACACCATTCTGCACACACACAAAAGGAAAGATATCATTACTGGTGCCATACTTTTAGGAATTAACAAGGAATAATTACTGATAACAGTGAGGGCTATTGGTTCGCTCACACCTCATTTGGGGTTGTGTGCACATGTCTGTAGGCGCATATTGTACAGGTAGAACCAGCATCATCTGATGGAGTGCAAGAGCATGACATTTGTGTGTGTATGTGTGTGTGTGTGACTTAAGGAGTGTGTGAGCAAGCATTTGGGGTATGTGGATTGTGTGTGTGTGTGAGTGGGTATGTGTGTGTGTGTGTGTGTGTATGCATGCATGTATCGGTATGTATCGACTAAAGGTCTGTGTTGTGAGCAAGCATTTGGGGTGTGTGTTGTGTCCACTCACATCGTAAAGGTAGAACCAGTATCGGCTGATAGAGTGGAGGACACGGAGCAGCAGGATGACCTCCAGGGAGGGGTCATCGAAGGTGATGTTCTCTGGAGGATCCGATATGAGGTATGACTCCAAGGGGTTGGTGATGCTGGGACAAACACCATCTACTCACACACACACACACACACACGGCAGAGTCAGTTGTAATTATCGGATGCCTTGTTTCTCAAATCAGAATGGCCGCAATGAAGAAAATCTGGACAAATATGCTTAGTCAGGACATGTGGCTAACAGACTTGACACCAGTGCAATACCTGTTACACACACCAGAGGGCACTGTAACAAATTCTTTATGAAATTCAATAGCTTGTGTGTGTGTGTGTGTGTGTACCGTGCCACAGCTCGTCCTGCTTCTTGGCATTGCGGGGGGAGGTTTTGGTGGGAGCTGTCTGTGCTCTTCCTCTCTTGCCTCCCACTGTGTCCTTAGTGCCATCCTCATCCTCCCTCACTGGTTTATACCTGAGACACAGACAGACACAAACACACACACACACACACACACACACACACACACACGACTTCTTTATGCTTGCCTCTGCATATACGAGTGAATAAATGCACTTAATACAGCATTTAAAACAATGTGTGAGACCAT
>NC_055971.1:12123644-12148644 GCF_018492685.1 Alosa sapidissima | reverse complement strand
CGCAAGAAATTATGAGTTACTTTTACATGTTTACGATGGGTTCCCCGAACATGGATTAAGCCTAGTCCTAGACTACAGGACCTTTTCTTCAAAGGAAATCTGGAAAATCTGAAATCTGAAGATCTGAAATCTGTTTTAATCTCGCAAGTATTAATATCGTCTTGGAAACAAAATCAAACTGTTAAAGTGAAACTTACATCTCCTGAACAGCCAAATTATGTGGACCAAGAGTAAATTTAACTTGTTCTATATGTGGTAGACGGTGGTTGTGAATGGATAGATAGCGGATTCAGTGTACAGGTAAGCAGAGGTGTCCCTACCCTGATTGTCAACTTTGTCGTCGTCTCTGGGGGGAGAGTACTTGGGCCTCCTCGGGCCTCGCTTGGGGAGTCGCTTCCTCTTCAGCACGTCACTTAACCGCCTACCAGAGGGAACAACAGTGACATGGATTAGAGATTATTTGTAAACAAAACCATGCCTAGGTATGTACTGAAGTACATGTGCATCATCACTAATGGGGTTTATGTCCACACTAGATCCATCTTAAACTAGTGCGTATACGTATGTGTATGTGATTGCGTGTGTGTATGTATGAGCTTCTCTGTGTGTGTGTGTGTGTGTGTGTGCGCAAGTGCATATACAAACACACACACACGTGAGCTCCTGTGTGTCTGCATATGTGAGCTTTTGTGAGTGTGTGTGTATGTATGTTTATTTGAGCTTCTCGGTGTGTGTGTGTGTGTGTGTTCGTACCCCTGTGGGCTGAGGTCCAGTGAGTCGTCCATGCTGTGCTGGAAGCTGGGGGAACCCAAGTCGGCGGGCGGCTGCGCGTTGCTACTGGCGCTGCTGGTCGTCGTGGTGATGGTGGTGGTGCACAGGCTGGGAGGGGTACTGGAGCAGGCCCTGGGGGGGTTGCTAAGAAACGCCTCTGACTCAGCCAGGTTCTTTACCTGGTGCATCACTCCTGAGAGAGAGAGTGATAGAGATATAGAGCGAGAGGGAGGAGAAAAAGAAGAGATGATTTGATGAATAAAAAGAGACGGAGAAAGAATACATTTCATGCTTAGACAGCCTCTCTGTGCTAATAACAATCTTTCCCAGTGGCATTGAGGAAGATGGGAGCACTTTACCAGAACCACTTGGATTCAGAGATTCATTTGAAACGCCAAAGTCCACAATAAAATCAAATAACTAACTGATCTGAATGCATCTGCTTTTATTAAATCTGCCATCTGTTTTCTCTATGTACATTTAAACGGCCTTGCATTAACAAATAATCTACATTGTTTCTTGGTGTGTGTGCGCGCGTGCGTGTGTGTGTTTCAACAAGAGGGGAAAAAAACAGACAAGAGCAGAGAGGGAGAATGAAAGCAAGCATACGCAAGAGGCTCTTTACCTTCTCTTCTGAAGTAGACACTGAAGACATCTGGAAGTTTCTGCATGAGGATCTCTGCCATCTGCAAGGAGCCCACTACAATCTTCAGGTCCTGACTCGACAGCATTGAGGCGATGTGACTGGACACACAGGCGCGCACACACACACACACACACACACACACCATGTCATTCCCACATACAAGTCAACATTAGAGTAAAATCCCCTCAACTGTTTACTTTCACCGGCCACATTTGTTTCCATCCAATTTCAATTCCTCATGAACCTTCTTCATAGCTCATTTACAAACCATGCTTTACAAATCATGAAATCTTTCCGTTCCCCTCAACTGTGACCTTAATTCTCAATGGCTGAGGGGGCGCTGTGGGACGAGCAGCTGCAGTGTCTGCACCACATATGGGTCTAAGTGCCCACAGGGGACTCTAGTTACAGTCTGACCAGTGGTCATTTCCCAACCCCAACCTTTCTCCCTCTCCCTCTCGCTCCCTGTCACTCTTTACTGTCCTATCTGAATAAAAGGCAAAATGGGCAAATAAATATACTTAAAAAAAATAATTCTCAATGGCTTACTAGCAGTTCCTTGCATTTCCATTTCCCAGACTGCTGCTGAGCACGTAGGGCTCCCCTCCCCTGTTCCAGTGAAGCTACTGCCCCTCTGCCTTGCATTTCCACTGTTGTGCTTTACTGTAGGTCTACCTTTCCTTCTTTTGGGTATTGTCTATTTAGAACACCAAATCAGAGAGCTGGACGCCTCAACAATTGACATGATCCTTACATGAGACATGAGCCTTTGTCTCACTTAAAGTGACAGATAAAAACAAATTCATATTGACTACTAATGCTGTACTATTACCCCCGGGGCCAGGTTCACGTTTCCCAACAGTACCCCAATACAAACACTAGACCCATCCAAACACAGTCCTGCTCCGCTCTTCCCTCACGTCCTTCCTCCCTCCCTGTGTGTCCGTGCCTGTAGTTCCGTTGGCGTGGTGACGCTCACCTGGACACAGCGTGGTTGCGCAGCACGTCCCTCAGTAGGTCAGCGTCGGCGAAGTAGATGATGCGGAGGATGGCTCTAAGGCACTTGTGTCTGACGGCAGGGCCGGCCGACGAGCTGTACACCTCGTAGAGCACGCCGAACAGCGTCTTGATGAAGCACTTGGCCAGCTCGGGGTCCTCCTTCATCAGCTGAGCGCGCGCGTCCTCACGACGCACCTCCTGGTGACTGCCTGCAGGGGGCGAGCGGAATGGCGGAGACAAAAGGGGGAGAAACCGGTCTGAGTCTAGATGTCAACATGTCTTCATACAACAGACAGCGTGGCCCAGTGTAACTGAGCACAGGGGAAAGGTTAATATGTTATCAGTTAGCCTGCCCTTCAAGTATCTAATTCTTAACCTTGTAAAGCTCATAAGCTGTGGGCCAATGCTATGTCAAGTTCAGCTTCTTCTGTGCTAGGCATTAATGGATGTTCCAATGTCCATGCCTACCAGTCTGCATACTCCTAATCTGCAGGTTTCTGGAAATGTGTCTGTTATTGCTACTGTTATTGTTACTGCTGCTTATGGTATGTGACGTTAGGTAAGTTCGTCTTCTGGCAGCCTGGGACTCACACAATGCGAAAAAATGCAATGTATGAAGTCCAACCTGCATTGCAGAGCTTTAAGTGGTTACCTGAAGATCAAAGCACCCAGTGCAAGTGTGGGTGTGTGAAGTTTCTGAAAATTTCGCTCTGTTGCTGTTGTTTGTGGTATGTGTGGGTGTGCGTGTGCTCTTACCAGAGTTGGGGTTGGCTAGCGGGTTGGGCTTCCTCTGGATCCCCCGGGCAGTGCCTGTGTCCTCGTTGATCTGCTGCATAGAGTTGAAGTCGATGGTGTAAACACGACCCAGTGTGGTCAGGCTGATCTCATCCTCACCATTCTGATGAGCCGTCTGAATAGAGGCCAGAGTGAGAGGGAGGGAGGGAGAGAGAGAGAGAGAGAAGGAGAGAGGGGGAAGGAGAGGGAGGGAAAAAGAGGTAAAAAGATGGAATGTGAGGGAAGGACAGAGAGATGAATGAATGAGAGAACAGAATGAGAAAAAAACAGAATGACAGACAGACAGGGCAAAGGAGGATAAGGGTGGGAAGGAAATACAATTAGCACACAAGCTAAAACTATCCAAAATGTGTAATATAAAACAGACAGGCCCCATCTGGTTTAGAATACTGTGGTGTAGGGTGTGTGTGTGTGTGGTGTGTGTGTGTATCCTGTACCTCTATGATGCGGCTGTCGATGCGGTTGTATGGGTGCCAGAGGCCCCGGTCGTCCCTCCACTGCCAGATGGCCCCCTCTGTGGTCTGGGCGCTGCCCTTCTTCAGCATGGCGTCCACAGCGAAGATGCCCTCTCTGGGCAGGCATGGCATCAGCTCACTGCCCACACAAGGACACAGAGGTCAGGAGCGAAATTCTAACTCCCATCACATTAGCATGTGTCGTGTTTGTCTTAACAGAAAAGGTGTGGAAATCAACCTTTAGGTTTTAGTTTGAAAAGCCTAAACTGGCTGCGGTGTACCATAGGATCATATTCATGGGCGTATTTTCTTTCATATCTTTCAGGAGAGACTAAGTCCCCGCCCAGTATTAAACACTGGGGATGAGGAAGGCCATCTCAAACCAGTGCTGCTCATCTTAGCAATTAACAAAGATGGGTTCCTAGAATAGCTCTGTGTACCAGAGATGCAGAGATGTGTACCAAAGATGTAATTAATCTTCACCACACATTTAAGGCCAGCAAAAGTCTCCCAGTTTTGACAAGGTCAACTCTACACCCCCGACATTGTAGAGGTGGCTCAGTGTCACTTGACAGTGCTGTGAGGAAGGAAACAGGAAGTGAGTGTGGCAGGGGCAGGAAGTACCATATGAGTGAGGTGAGCTCGTAGAGCTCCTGAGGGCTCCTGGGCACCAGGTCAATCTGCTGCTCCAGGCACGTCCCATTGGACGCTCCACACAGCAGGAAGCGAAGGGTCTCCGCAATATCTACACACAGGACACACACACACGTGTTATTGATGCCCTCATCTACACACAGGACAGACACACACAAACATGTTACTGATAATCCTGTGTCACATAGAGAGGCCTTGAGTAGTGGATCATTAAGCACTTGGTGAGAGGGGCTATGAGCGGCCACAGGCATGTATGTGAGTCTGGAGAGCGCAGAGGGGAGAGCGAGGATGTGTGAGGGTGCTTGTGAGAAGATGAGTAAGATGTGATAAGGGGTGTGTGCGTGTGTGTGATGACTCATTATGCTTCGTAAGCTGCACCGAGAGGTGGCAGTTAAATCATAAGGAGGAACATGTGCACCAACATGATGAATATGCCAAGCTCAGCACCTCCTTCTCACTGAATGTGTGTGTGTGTATATACAGTATGTGTGTACACCAGACTCACTCTGCTTCATGAGCTGCACGGCGAGGCTGGGGCAGTTGGAGCACATGAGGGAGAACATGCGGACCACCATGATGAACATGCCCGAGCTCAGCACCGGCGGCGTCAGCACCAGCAGCTGCTGCACGTTGGTCAGCAGGTCACGGGAAGCTACCTGCTGCAGCAGGTTCTGAAAATGGGGTCCATACAGGTCAAAGGGTCAGGATATATATGCATAGCAAACATTCTTCAATGTGTTTTAAATAGGCATTTGGGTATATAACTTGGTTTGTAACGTTACATGCACTTTCTTGATTAATGGTTCCATCAATGAATCAACCAATACATCAAAACAAGACAAACAAAAACCCTCCGCAACATATTGCATCCGTGCTAACAAACACCAACACAGACAGGCCTAAGATGCTGCCCTTACCTCTTCATGCTGAAAGTTGTCCACCAGCCGGGCAAAACAAAGACAAGTGCTTTCAACGGATTTCTTGTCCTGAGGGAGAGGCGAGAGGAGATATGGTCACTTCAGGGGACTGACAGCACAGTAAGCACCTCTGTACATGTGCATGTTTAAAAAAAAAAATCTAGAGGTCAAGGTGTGTATGATTGTGTTACGGTGCCACTTTGTGTGTACGTTTGTATGTATGAGTATATGAGTTATGGTGGACTCATTGTACATGAGGTATAAGAGTTAACATGTTTTGAGCATCACTTGTGTGTGTGTGTGTGTGTGTGTGTGTGTGTGTGTGTGTGTGTGTGTGTGTATATATATATGTGTATTTGTTGTAATGTCTAGCTCAAAAGACAAGAGAGTGTGTGTACATGTGCGTGTTACCTGGTGTGTGAGTCTCTGCGTGAGCAGGGGCAGTGAGTCAGCCACAAAGTGGAACTCGTCAGGGGTGATGCTCTGGCAGCAGTTAGCCGCTATGGCCAGAGCATTCCTCTGGGCATTTATACTGAAGAACTCCAGATACAGCAGACAGTCTGCCAAACCACCCTACACACATAAGGAAAGAGGGATAGATAGATAGAGAGAGAGAGAGAGAGAGAGAGAGAGAGAGAGAGAGAGAGAGAGAGAGAGAGAGAGAGAGAGAGAGAGAACACGGCAGAGGGAGAGATAATGGAAAGAACGATAAAAAGAATGAAATTAAGCGGACAAATTTACATAAGTCATTGCTGTTAATTCATGTAATAAATTATCTACAAAATCTTCACACACACACAGGGGTTAAAGGTCAGTGGGACAGCGAGAGCAGAGGCTCTTAAGTTGATTAAATCATTACAGGATCTGATCAGACGGCCACTTACAGCCTGGAGGATTGCTTTGCTGTGTCGCCTTGACAACATCTCCAGTGCAGTTAGAGCCTGCTCAGCCACATCAATGAACTGGATCACCTGAAGCTGCAGACAGGAGACAGGTCGAGTGAGCACACACACAGCGAGAACACACACACAAACACACTTCACCAAGTCTTTAAAAGTAGACATATATGTCTATTGCTTCACTCTTTATGTAAGCATGCATTAATTAATTGATAAAAACTGATACCAAAGGTGTTTAAATAATGCTTAATTGAGGGTGTGTCAGTGAGAATGAGTCTGGGAGGGAGTGTATGTGGCGGAGGGCGTACTTTCTCCAGGAACACAGGGATGGCGTCCACCACCACAGCCGAGGAGCGTGGCAGAGCCTCCATCATGTAGGTGAGGGCACGGGACGCATGGTTCATCTGTGCACAAACACACACACAGGTCACACATTTATTCACACAGTCGGCCACTCTTTACAGACTATAACAAGCTTACTGGAACCTTATTACACATCATGAGGTCATTCAGATTGTTACGCTCTCTCAAATGCAGCAGTAGCTGCATAAACCTAAAGACATACAACCCGCTGTGTACACACTACACACTGCTGGTACTCACAATGTCAAAGTTATGCTCCATCTGTAACAGCTGGATCTGTGGAGGGAGAGAAGGACAAACACATGATGAGTATTGCTGAGGAGAGCAAGACACTGAACAAGCAGGTTAAAAGGTTAATGGGCATGCATCTGCAGTTCAGCAGATAGAAAAACGGCGGTCATCAGTGGCATACACTAATGTCTCCTGAAGAAAGTCGGCATGACATGCTGATACTGCTTCAACAGGAGTCTTAGCTCAATACTCCACCCAGTGAGTCTCAATACATTTAGTGTTTTTTTGGACATTAGGGACACAACTACATTGAATCAAAGTGTCATATCGATTGTTTTCAAAGTCAAATGAAAGATCCGGCCTGCTTGATATAATTACAGCGTTAGCTGAACACAGGGCTGGCTGGTCCGATTCAGGTGACTCCTAGAGCAGTTACCTAAAGGCTAATCGCCTCCACCTCCCAAACAGTGCTAACAGTTGTGGGGGGTGACAGGCTCCATTAAGAGAAAGCTGGGGCATCTCCTTAGGGAGAGAGTGGCTGTGTTCGCGCGGGGGCAAGACAGCGAGGCAACCTCCACAAGCTTACAGTCTCCTTCAGCAGCCAGATCCTGACACATTTAAGCGACCCAAATTACCATGGAAGTAGATTGGCTGCCATTAGTGCGCCGACTGGGAACGCATCCAACCCCGTTTGAGAGAACAAGAGACACAGCGAGCGTGAAGGAGAGGTGGGGGCGAGAGAAAGACAAATAATGAGAGAGAAATAGAGAGAGAGAGAGAGAGTCAGAGAGAGTCAGAGAGAGAGAGAGAGAGAGAGAGAGAGAGAGAGAGAGAGAGAGAGAGAGAGAGAGAGAGAGAGAGAGAGAGAGAGAGAGAGAGAGAGAGAGTCAGAAAGCAAGAAGAAGGGAGAGAGAGAGGGGGGGGGTGCCACTGCTAGCTGAGGAGTAGGGTACTGACCAGGGCGGGCACAACGGTCTTGACGGGGAAGCCTCCCAGCGTCTCCTCGTTGCCCATGACCAGGAGCTGACACATCTCGATGGCAGCCTGGAGCTGCTGGGACTCGTCACCTGTGGCCTGGAGCCCTTGCAACAGCTGCTGGGCCTTAGAGCCTGGGAGGGAGGGAGGGAGGGAGAGAGAGAGAGAGAGAGAGAGAGAGAGAGAGAGAGAGAGAGAGAGAGAGAGAGAACAAGTTCATTTGTTGTTACATTACAACCATTTTATTGTTCCTTGGTAAAATTGTATCTTAACAGTCATGCCAATAAACCAAATATTAATTTGAAGAAAGAGGGATAGAGAAATGGAAGGGGGGAGGGTAAGAGAGAGGGTGGAAAGGTAGTGGGACAAAAGGTGAGAGAACAGGAGATATAAAAATGGAGAAATGTAAGGACGGGCAATGAGGAAAGAGAGGAGCCACAGAGCAAGTGACAGAGGGTGAGGGAGGAGTGTGTGTGTGTGTGTGTGTGTGTGTGTGGGGTCAGAAAAAAGCGGTTCAAGGGCAGAAAAACAAGCGCAAGCTCAGACATAAAACCCCTTTACACTCACTCACAAAGTCACACACAAACAGATCAATACACACCCCCTAGTGAAAACACACATATGACCGAGAATAACGCCAAAGGCATCTGGTTTACTGTGACGTCAGACTCGGCAGATACTTACTGGCCCCGCTGCCTATGGTCCTGTGGAAGAGCTGAGACATGCGCGGCCCCAGTGGTCCAAACAGGTGCGGGGGGAGACCTCTGGCCTCCAGCAGGGCTGCAACACCAACACCACAGCCAGTCAAACACAATACAACAGCTATACCACGCCCACCAGCGCACACCATACACACACACACAGACTGTAGGGCAACAGTATCATCATCATTCACACAGGTAAGACAATCACACACAGACTGTAGGGCAACAGTACCATCATCATTCACACAGGTTACACAATTAAACCCACCCACCCCCAATATCTTTAACACACACACACACACACACACACTAGGTCACACCACACACATGCACGCTTCTGACCACTGACACACTGCTGTGAAACAGCCCCACAAACACACATGCACTATAGCATAAGATCATCATTTAACCACCAACACACTCACAGCACCATGAAATAAACACTGTTGTCACACACACACCTACACGCTACAGTGCCACAATGTAACGGTTATACCTCTAGGTGAGGAGATTCAGCCCCAATTCAATTAAGCTGCTATTGCTGTAAGTATGATGGTGTGTATTGATAAGCTTGGGGACTAATGGCACTAGTATTGGCCTTTTGCAAGGTGCTGACGCAAATAATCAAGTTTAAATGGTTTTTGCTGACGGTCGGCCAGTTGTGGAGCGGCAGGATATATAGCTGACCCATCAGCCAATTAAAACTCAAGGTCACGGGTGGGGTTGAGAAATGAACAGGGGTAAAAAAATGTGCCCCACCTAGAGCCACTGCATCCAGAGTGGATAGTCATAGGAAGACAGAGCACAGGGTCTCACAGGGTTCCGAGGCAATTAATGTGTTCTACTAAAGGGGTCATATTCAAGTTACTTTTGCTTGAGATGAGTAATTTACTGTATTTTTGTTGTGGTGATTCTCTTCCTTTTCACACACACACGTAACATTACTGGTACATGTGGTTCTTGACCACACCACTGGTTTACCAAGAAAACCATACATCATAACCAACCCCATACATTACTACGAAGACACACCCCTCCTTGCATGCATTCTACTGCTGCACTAACAGTGGGGCTACATCCGGTGCACAATGGAAGCATCTGTTCACAGACGGTAAAAATAAAAAAAAAATACAAATTTTAGAAGACTGGTCTAATTTTTACGAATGTATGCGACGCTATAATCGTCTGGTGTAGCCAGTTGCGTCGATTACAGAAGCAGGTAATTGTTGCAGCATACGCTCCACAAATGGAATGCTTCAATTACGTGCCTGGTGTAGCCTGTTTGTAAGGCATATTAGGGTACCGAAGCCATGACGTAGCGTTGTCAAGGCAGCAATTTCACTGGATCTAAACAAACCAATCTAACCATAGAGGTGACCATAGTGGTGGCTTTCTTAATCTATTTAATATTTTTACAACATTTCTAAGACGTTGGTACTTTTTTTTTTACTCTGTAGGAATTACATACTACAACACATTCATAACAACACGATCAAATTTGTGATTACAGAGTTTTGTTTTAGCATAGGTTTCCTCCGTAAAAGAGACATTTAACTTCACAGCCTGCAGTTAAAATCCTTAGATTCACAGACGTGTCTTGGCTTTATTTTTGAGGCAAACGTCACTCTTAACAGCCGCCAGTCTTTGATAAGACGTGAAATATCGACTGGAATTTTGTTTCTTTTTATTACACCTGACAGGGAATCCGTGTTAAGTGGCTAAGCTGCTCTCTAGCAGGTAAAATATGTTTAAATGGCTATAGCCTACATTTAAAATGATGCCACATGTCTACATTCAATGCCACTTTGAAAGTTTGTTTAGATTTTGACACTGACGTCAAGGAAACGGAATGTCACACTTCGGTACTCTATTGACTTCAACTACTTCCCTATGCTGTAATATCAGAAAACACGTATCTGAAAATGAACTGTCGTGACATGACAAAACATTTACAATCAAAGACTTTTCCCTGGAGGTGTTAACTGCTCAGTCACTACGCAGATTTGACCTTGCCTAGCATTACCTTGATTAGCATAGCCAACTCCGTGGAAGAAGACTTTTGGCAACTTAAAAAAATGGTATAGGAAGGTCACAGACCGGGGCAAGCAAGCGGTGCGCTTTACCACAAATATTTATGAGCCAGTTCAACCTCAGATTGCAGGATGAAAACATTAAAAAGAGCACATCCCACTGCTTTCACATAAAGAAAGTACTGCACTGCAATACACTACACCATCAGTGCCTAATAACTTATACTTACATAGTACTGTCCAGGCCCAATGAACTATAAATATGGCCTGATGAAAGCATGTGGGCTGAGACCTCTAATTACTATTGGGCAGAGTGACCTAATGCGGGGCAGTTGAGGAGACTGGGGATAAGTTTCAGTGTGGCTGCTGTGAAAAGGCTTACCTTGCAGCCGGCCCATTTCGGAGTCATCCGACTCGCTCTCGCCGGATGTGGTCATGCCTACAGCTCCAGCTACGGAGCTCGAGGCTAGAGAGGGAGAGAGATGGAGAGGGGAAGGCAGAAAATAGAGGTTATTCAGATCAATTAAAAGGACAAAAACAAAACAAAACAAAAAAACAAGGAAAGCAGACCATAAACTTTGCATTCCCTCTTTAGGAGGAAGTTGTATTCAGCTGATCTGTAAAGTCTAGGAAGGGCAACAGGTGGAGGCCTTTTGTGTGCGGTGGGTGTGGGGGAGAGGAGAGACTCCTATTTGCCAGTGGCAGATAAAGGGGTTAAGCTCTTTGGCACAGGGCTGCGGCGGTGTGGCAGGGCAGGAGAGGTACCTGAAGCCCCCTGCGGTGCCTCATCGGTGCGCGCGGTGGAGGAGTTGGCTCCATCCTGGTTGTTGTCGGAGTCGGCCATTTTCTCCTGTCGACGAGCTTCAGCTGCCCCGCGTTTGCCCAGGCCTGAGCCCCGCCGACTGAGAGAGAGAGAGAGAGAGAGAGACACAGACAGACAGACAGACAGACAGACAGACAGACAGACAGAGAGAGAGAGAGAGAGAGAGAGAGAGAGAGAGAGAGAGAGAGAGAGAGAGAGAGAGAGAGAGAGAGAGAGAGAGAGAGAGAGAGAGAGAGGACATTAATGTTGAGGGTGACCGGCAAAAAAACAAAGTGTGAGGGAAACAGAAAGGAAACAAATCTAAGTCAACACAGAGCAGGATATAGTCAGTGTATAGCAGTGCACAAGACTGCCTGCTGTAGTACTTCCACACAACATAGACCTTCAAATAAAAGTCATGCTCAGCTTCTATTCCAGTCCCATGTGTGAAGTCGGTGTTTGAATTACTCAAACACCCAGCCCAAGAAAGAAAAACATAAAATAATAATAAATAAACAAACAAACAAATAAACAAACAAACAAACAAACACACACACAGTGTGAGTAAATTGGTACATGTGTCCTGTTAAATGTTGACAAGAATTGAAACAGCTCAGGCTTCCTCTGATGCCTTCTTCTTAGGCCCAACTCTGGTAAAAGCCAGCTCATGTGTGAAGACCTCACACCCTTGAGGGGTGATTTTTTTTTTTTTGTTGCTTGATGTCGAGAAAGCGTGAGCACATACACAAAAAAAAGGACCTACTGCAATACCCATAAATTTGTCTACTGGTAAACCGGCATTGGGAATTACATGTTCCACTAAACATTTTCCAAGACGGCATTTCATTACTGACGTGCAGTCTGCACTTCTTACTCATCAGCACTAACACAGAGGGAACGCTACTCGTCAGGCCGTATTGAGACAGGGGAACGGTGCTGGATACACACAGAGAGGAAGATTAGCAGTATTGAGGCGAGCTGACATTTAAAGAGGAAGGGCCTCAATCAGCTTGTGTGAGATGTGTCAGATACACAGGAAGGAGGGTGGAAGATGTGACGGTCTGTCAGTTTGCATCTGTGAGTGACTCAGTTTAGAGAGAGACCTATGGCAATAACATGTTTGACAGCATTTGGCTTCTGTACTCTTATCATATTGCCTGTGCATGTGTTATTGTCCCCTCTAACCTCATTTCTATTGACAATACTGCGTTTTCCCAGCGCTGAGATAAGATGATACGATTACAGTGAGCTTTGATCAATCAGTGTCCCCAAGTCATTGTCTGTTAACAGTGAATATATGTGATATGAAAGTGTGTGTGTGTGTGTGTGTGTGTGTGTCTACAGGTATATGTGCGTGAGCGTGCACGTACCTGGTGCTGGCGCAGGAGCCCGTGGTCTTCTGACGTGTGCTCCGCCGAAAGCTGGGGAGCTCTGCTGGGGGAGACTCGCTGCGTTTCTTATTGGACTTCCTCAAACCTACACACACAGAAAAAAAGTTAATCATAAACAGAAAATAACACACAGACTAAGAAAAACATCAATCAAGGTTCCAACTCGAAGTCAAATTTAAAATTCCATGACTTTTCCATGACAAAAAAAAAAAAAATAATTTCCATGACCTACTATATAATGAATAATACAATATATTGACCAACGATTTCAGAGGAGCTGTGTAGCATTCAATAATCAGCTTTAGAGCAGGAGATGAATAAATAGGCATTGAACAAATGAGCATTAAATAAACAAAAGTTGGGCTAACCACAACGACTCAAGCAAGCAGTAAAGCTAATAAGATGCATCAATTCTTGTTAATAAAATTCTTGTATTAATGTATTTTGGCAAGTACATTTTAAACTGCTACAACAAAATTCCCTGATATTCCATGACTGGAATAGACTTTTCCATATTCCAGAAATTCAATGACCCGTGGGAACCCTCATAAATACACAAATATCCCTTACACCATACACCACACTCTGACAATGGACAAGGGGGAGGTGACTGACCGGCTAGCAGTGAGCCTTAAGAGATGACGTTGTCACACACACTCACACGCCACCTCACCAGTCACATCAGCAGGTGGGAGGGAGGGAGAGAGAACTGAAGGTCACACACTTTTACATTTAACTTCATCACAAGGGGTCAGCACCTCATTAATAGTGTTTTGGTGTGTGTTACTCTCTGCCTATATACAGAGAGGGTGATCTGAACAGCAAGAAAAGCTGTAGAATTTAACTACCACACATTTAAGTTAGAAATGCAAGCCAACCCAAATCCTTCAGTCTGACTGGTTGACTAAATGGCAGAGGTCAATCACCAGCAGCGACGACACATTGCCTTTGGGTGATGCAGAGCCGAGATTGGGCCAAACAAAATACCAACTCCTCCTCCAGCTGTAGCGGTCAAATCTGTATTCACCTGAGGGTTTCTGAATCCGATACGCACTCAAACACACACATTTGCACGTAACAACCGAACGATCCATTCAAAGGTCGCAACAATGCAAAACTAATTATTAACCGGACAGGAAATAATATTTCTAGTCATCATCTTAGATAATTCGCTCACTCCCTCAACATCTCTGCAGAGTTTAGCATTAAGGATGGGGGTATAAATAGCTTTCTCTGGCTGCTAACTCATGGCAAACCCCTCTACCTAATGTCAGACCTGCTTCCACCCCGAGATAGAAACTCCGATCTGGCTCACGGCAGTATGGCCACACAGCAGACATGCAACACGGACAGAGAAGGGCAGCCGCTATGGCAACTACACAAGCTAAACACGCACAGAGGAAGGAAGAACGGATACCCACACACACACCAGGCTAGACCGACAGACATAAACAGGCAGACACACACACAGACAGACAGACAGAGACAGACAGACCAGACAGAGACAGGAAGTATGCAAAGACTGCAAGACTATCCAGACAGAGCAACTGACTGACACTGAAAGCAAGAGTGAGAGACCGACAGGAACTATGCTGTGAGACCAAAGCAAAGAGACCTACACCAGAAGGGGAGTAGACAGGGACTTTCTGGGCATGTGCCACCAAGGATTCCTCAAGTTTCTAGTGCGCTTAAAGCATTTTGGAGTTCAGAGGCAAGAGCTTATTCAAAGCTGGTCAACACTGACTCCCGCAGTCAGGAATATTGAACTCAAAGCTATTGAACTCAAGCTATTGTTTCTCTTAGAATATTTTGTTATGACCGCACTATAAATGACCATCAGCTATTCTGTTGGTTTTGAGTTTGTCAAAATAAGGCTCTGCTGTTGGGCAGCTCCAAGGCCAGGGGACAGTGAGAGTCTGAAGAAGAAAATGAAAACACTCCTTAAAAAGGTGCCCTGCCACACAAAACCATTTTTACTTGTACTTTTTGAAATATGTTAGGTCCATATGTGTTTGTTTTATATTGGGAATGTGAAAATGAACTGCTAACTCAGCTCTAGCCACAGAAAAGAAACAAGCGGCGAAATCAGGCCAATTACAAAAGTTGGTCAGTCTGACGTGGTGTTGCTTGAGCTCATTACTATTCATGAGCTCGCTCAGTTGAGACGGCGCCCACAGAATTCATCTAGCTCAGTGACAGTTTTTGTATACAGCAAGGATGGCTGAACGTCAACGGGCTTGTGCGCTATGCACAAATAGAACTTCAACAATGCACATGTTGCTCAAGAATCCAGAGTTGAGGATCAAATGGCTTCAATTTATTTTTGGAACAATGCCACAACACTATAATTTGAAATTAGTTCTCTGTTCATCACATTTTGAAGAGAGTGGCTTCATCAATTTGGCGAGTTCAGCAGAGATGTGCAAAAAGGTTGCTGTTGAAGTACCATCGCAGCAGTCTACAACCAGTGCCCAACCAGTAAAAACACTATTGTCAACTCAAGGAAGTTCTATTTTATACAGGTTTAATGCACTCGCTAGCCTAGCAGGTTTTATGTCCATTTGGACAATGCTAGCACTTGCTAGCCAAGCTAAGTTCATGCCATGAAGCTAAAATTAGTTGATAACAGCTGTCACCAAGCTGTCATGTTATGGATGAAACCGACGCAAAAAGACAACGCTGTTAACGCTGCCAATCAGAGTCAAGCAGTTTAGCTCACTGAATATTAATGAGAACTGGCACAAATCGAGTCTTCCTGCAGGCTTTCTATACTACGCTACAATGGCTTGAAACAAAGTAACCAAAAAATGTTAAGAGTCCATGGTAGAACTTCAGACCTTAAAAGGAGGGGGGGGGGGGGGGGGGACTCCCACGCATCATATTGAATGAAATTGAAGGACTTGTCAAAAGACTCTCATGCCTAATGTCTGAGGGTCAGCTTACCCTGCACCTTCAAATCACTACCAAACCTGCCAGTTAACCACAATCCTCTCATCTGCACCTGCTAGAGAGCATCTTCAAATCATAATCATAATCCATGGTCTTTCACAAACCTAGACTCGCTTCTACACTGCTGCCACTCTGTAGGCACGAGTAAGTTAGACAAGCACGCACACGCAGACAGACGTGCACGCACACACGGAAGTCTACTCACCATGACTGGACAGGTCTGAAATGAGATGCCAGAGACTAGGCAAAAAAACATAGCAGGAGGCGATAGACGAAAAGAATGGAATGAGAGCCCGCCAAATAATACTAAACCAAACCAGATGAGAGTGAAAGAAAGTGAGAGAGAAAGACAGAGAGAAAGAGAGAGAAAGAGAGGGAGAGATAGAGAGAGAGAAAGAAAGAAAGAAAGAAAGAAAGAAAGAAAGAAAGAAAGAAAGAAAGATATGTCAAGACAAAAGGGAGAAAGTAATGAAGGCAGACCGCTGACCAGAGAGGGAACAGAGCAGTAGTCCAGTGTAGTGTACGCGGCCCTGAGGGCTGAAATGTGTTGAATCACAGTGCTGGCCTTTGCACTCATACACCCCCCCCCCCCCAAAATCTGATGCCCACAGTGCAGCCCAGCTGAGCTGAACCCCCCCCCCCCCCCCCCCATCTCTGCACCTCTATTTCGAGCGACGCACCGGCCTGGAGCAGAGCCCGGTGGCACTGTGCCCGCACCCCACCGCCTAGCATGCGCACATGTGTGCACACACTGTATTCCCACAACCCGCCTGCCCCGACTCTGACCCTCACAGCGGCAGGCATTCAACCCTGCGACCACTAGCGAGCTGGCATTTAACATGGACCCTGTATGGCAAAGAGGTATTGGTCAGATGGTCTGCCTGGAGAGAACACAACACACTAGCACTGAAGATCTTAACCTGTGGGCACAGAGGACCATGTGTCAACACCAGGTATTTAAAAAAAATTAAAAAGCAGCACGTCTCTGTGCATACTACTTGGACAACCAGAATACTGTTGCTGCACACATCTCATCTGCACTGATGGTGTTTTGAAATGCAACATAAACAAAAAACACATGAAGCATGTTTAACCCACATGCTAAAGACCACAGCACCACACACACACAGCTCTCATATCGGGCTGGGCGATATATCGGTATTACGACTACGACCGATATATTTTTGAAAACGATATGTAGTTGAGACAATATCGTAATACCGGTATTGTGTCAAATAATGGGCCATTTTATCAAAGCCACTTGCTCTTCTGTGTTCAGACCATTCAGATAGCCGCAGCTCTGCTCAACTGCGCCCCTTGTGTGTGCACGTTCTCCCTCGCAGCACTACAAACTTTCAAACATGACGGACACGGAGTCAGATTTTGTTTACCTTGATTAGAGGTTGGTGCTGATGCCTATTCCGTCGGCACATCAACGGCTAGACCGAGAATTCTCGTTGTGAAATCAAAATTCCACTGGAGCTCCAAGCGGTTTTGTACACGCAGATTTAAGTTACAACACTGTTTACAGCTCTTCGACTCGGTAAAATGTCATTTTTGGTACATAGCCTAGCTAATTTAAATACACCGATGAATGCTTGCGTTTAGCGTTATACAGTAGCAGATCTAGTCCTCAGGGAGACAACCTACACGCTGATTTTATTAAGAGGATATGCACGCGACTCGCGAGCAGTTAGGGCATCATTTTTTATGATTCCTGAAACCCCATTCAATCGTGCATAGGGATTTTTCTTACGAACCGGAACATGCAAAAATGAACGCATACAAAACGACGGTAGCGTCTATCACACTCTTGATGAGTGACTCAGTTACACTGTTTAAGTAGCCTAATTGTTTAAAACTATTTTTGTTGTTGATAGCAACATGTCTAGGCCATCATAGTCTACATCTGCTCGTCATCTAGGCCCTACAGGTAAAAAAACTGCATTGTGTGACAAAACTGCAGGTTTTTTCAATATTGTTGTGCCCAAAATAGCCTATTGCATTGTGCAGTACAATGTAGGCCTGCGTTGTCAGTCAGGGTCAACTTTTGGTCTTTTGTTATTTGCACAGCTTTATCAGAGCAACTGTAGCCTATGCCTATTGTAGGCCTATGTTATTGTTTACACTTTTTTGCACAGCTCTGTTAGAGCAGTCTGAAATGAATATAATTAAAACTGGCTGTGTTGTCATAATTGTTGTGTTGAGTGAATATACCAAGCACTTCGATCTTTCTGTTTGAAATATCAATATCGTATCGATATCGCCAATCAGCCCCAAAATATCGGGATATCAGTTTTGGTCCATATCGCCCAGCCCTACTCTCATATGATTCCACTCAGCACTCTATCTTGCAGACCTGGCTGAGATCAGATGACCACTCGGACAGATAATGTGACCCAGCAGCCAGGCTACAGTCGCCCCCTCCCAGCTCTACGCTTACATTTCCCATAATTCCTCCTGTTCTCTGTAGTCCCACAGGTGGCTAATGTGACTCCCGTCGCACAGTTTTGAGCTGCAGTGGGAATGCGGAAGGTTCAGAGGCTACCAGACCTAACTTCATGGCCCTCCATGGGTGCTGCCGCGCAGGGCTGCGGAGCTTGCACCACACACTGGGTATTTTTAGAACGAGAGGCTGGCACTGGGCAGGGGACGTAACCCTAACCCCCCTCCCACAAACACACACGCTCACGCACGTGCACACACAAACATACGCAAAACTATCATCCAAGTCTGTCTCAGACACACTTGCACAGCAAAGCGAGCACACAAAGCCACAGATATAAGCATGACCCGCTCACTCTGTGTGTTTGGAGCCAGACACCAGCATCAGCTAACCACAGGAGTCACGTGCCTGATGAAGAGGTTTCATTGTGATTTATAAATCAGACCAAGTCACACAGACACACACACACACACACACACACACACACACACACACAGCATGTCTATCGTGAGGGAGTCGGAGTCACAACATAATATACTTGACCTTAAACAAAGTCTTGATTGTGTAATGTGCATGTGCCTGAGTGTTTGAGTCCATGGGAACTTATTAGCCCAACACAGCTGTAGAAGCAGAGTGAAGGACATGTATACTGTGTGTGTGTGTGTGTGTGTGTGTGTGTGTGTGTGTGTGTGTGTGTGTGTGTGTGTGTGTGTGTGTGTGTGTGTATCCTTAAGGAGCCCATATCACTGACAACACCAGAGGCGTATCACACACTGAACACATAGCTTAGCTCTGTGTGTGTGTGTGTGTGCATGAGTGAGTGTGTGCACACCCTATGCGCAAGGGTGGAACTTGGTCTGGACCTAAATATAAATCTAAAGGGGGCCGTTGTTTACTTGAGACGTGACCATGAACACCTTGCAAGTCCACATGCATAAACACGTGTTTGCATCCATTTTGGTGTGGGTATGTGTGTGTGAACTGTGGTTAGTTATATTATGAAAACTGTGCATGATTCTGGGTCTGGTCACATTGAGGCTTGCGCACAAGTGTAATCAGAGTAGTCAGTCAGGCACCCATTCTGGCAGACACACGGACAGCGCCCCATTCTGACTCGACCCGCCCGCGCTGTTTTGGAACTCTCATTTGGACTAGCTGGTCTCCCGCACCATCTGTGACTGACACACAATCTGCTCGTCTGTATTTAGAACCCCACCACACACACACACGTCTATTACACGCCCCCCCCACACACACACACACACACCACCTACCCACTACCTCCAACCACCAGTTAATCCAGGGAGTCAGGGTTTAGGTTAGCATCAGTTGTTACATAAGTTGCTACTTACTTGGCCTACCGCCATCTTTAAAAATGGCTGAATTAGCTAGTCTAGCATCGGCCACTGAAATGAATGGGGACGGTGCTTCCTTACTCTATGCCAGTGGTTCTCAAACTTTTTCTTTCATTCCCCACTTTGATCAAGGGGGCATTCTCAAGCCCCACCTGTGTCCCTCATCGCTCTAAGAAGGTGGCAGGTCAAGCTTAAAATTGTCAAATTTATTGAAATAATGACAAGTTCTAAATATATCCTCTTCAACAGTTAAAATCAGCTGGTGCTGCAGATATAATAATAAATAAATACATAACACACATATTTCTGTTTTCCAGCAACATATTAGGAAGCATAGGCCATTTTACAGCATTGTACAATATATTCAATGAAACACCAACATGCTGCATTAAATGGATCCATAATCCAGTCATACTGAGCACTGCTGGTTGGGAAATATTTTTGAAATAAACTTTGCAGGGATGTGATGTAGGCCTACTGTTTAATACATGGGATCACAAGAGTGGCCCAATCAGACGTTTCAGCGATTTCGCTCAGAAATCTCAAAGGCATAATACTGTCGCGATCGAGGCGCCTGCCCCATACTCAAGTGTTTTTGGTGAATGCAGTAATCTTATTTGCTAGGTGAGGTAGGTGCTTGTCTTTGCCTTGTAACTGGACATTTAACTCAAATGTATCGCTAAGATATATCAAATATATCACTAAGATAGGCCAGCTTCGTCAAGAAATGTTCATTAGTGAACGTGCTTGCAGATTCAAACATGCGCTCTTCCTCCAAGAAGAGGCGACTCGGAGGTCAAACACGCGCGACAGCACTTTACCTCGGGAAAGCCACCTTGCCTCGCTGTGAAACAGTACAGCCTTTTGGTCAGCTGCCATCTCTTCGCAAAGTGCGGAGAATAGACGCGCTTTTAAGGGCCGGGTTTTGATGAAATCCACCACTCTCACAACAACGTTCAAAATCTCATGTAGGTCGGGACTAACTAAGCTGCCTTGACACGAGCGCTTCCCTGTGAATAACACAGTGTGTCCATTGCGCATCGGGTGCTACCTGGGCCCAGGCTACAGATAAAAAAATAAATAAAAAAACTCCTGTTTTTCACGTCAGTTCGCGCCCCACCTGGCATGTCTGCGCGACCCAGTAGTGGGTCGCGACCCACAGTTTGAGAAACGCTGATCTATGCAGTTCTATAATACCACCTTCATGACTTGACCAGACATGCCCTTCAGCTCCCCTAAAACCACCTTATGCTTGGGATCGAGTACTTACCAAGCGGCCTCCTCCCAACCCTCTCAGAGAGACATAAAGCAGACGGGCTCACCGTAAATGACTCATCCATTAGCCAGCCTAAAGGGCATCCAAGGGCCCTCAGGCACTGGAGCACCAGCAGCACCATTTTGGTTGCTTGCAGCAATCGCTGATTGGTGTGCGTTTTTCCAGAACAAATGCGGTGCCAATCCAGAGCACATACTTCCAAAATTCAACAGTGAGGTGGAAGCACGAACATGCCACCCAGTCGATTTGTGCGCCCAAACAAGTGACTCTTTGGCCCCTGTCAGATGACGGTCCTCAACTTGATTGTGACTGCTGATGTTGCTACATGTACTGGTAGCATTTCTTTGTTTCATAACAACTAAACGGAACTGCAGGCAAGTGATTCCCTATTTTCTTTAAATCCGCACTGAGCATTCACTCCACTGACAATAATGAGGAAGAATAATGTATTAAGACTAATTTATGATGACCTTGGTCTTTAATGAACAACATTTTCAGCAGGTGGCATAAACAAAATGTCTACCCAAAACGACTTTTATCTCAGTCCCACACGCACACACGAACACACACACACACACACACTCACTTGCTAGTTTGGCCTGTAGTCCCGAGGGCCCAGGTTTGGAGGTGGTTTCAGCCTTGGAGGAGGATCCTGGCAGGGACAGCTTGGGCTTTGGCAGGTTGACTTTGGGACTGAAGCGAGAGGCCCACTCAAACTTGGAGCTGCCTGCCGCTGCTGCTGCTGCTGCTGCTGCTGCCGCCGCGGCTGCCGCTTTCGCCTGCTCCTTGCCCCGGCCGCTACGACGCGGAGAGGGACTGGACGCTGAGCGGGAACGCCGCGCCTTACTACTGCCCGCTGTGGGCTCTCTGCCCTGCTTGTGCCGGGCACCCGGCTGGGGTGGAGCACAGTTGCCCGCACCCGCTGCCGCCGTGGGCACGGACGACGAGGATGAGGAAGAGGATGAGGAAGAGGAGGAGGAGGCGGAGGACAGGGAGGAGTCTGTGTTGTTGGCGGTGGCGGAGTTGTTGGTGGTGGTGGTGATGGCGGTGTTGGTGGCTGCGCTACACCCAGCTCTGGCCGAGGCGGCCGACTTGGACGCCAGCTTGTTTGCTTTGACGGCGGCGGCGGAGAGCGCTGCGGGGGCAGTGGAGGCGCGGCTGGGAGTCGGGCCGGTGCCGGACGAGGAGGTGGTGGAGGAGGAGGAAGAGGACGAGGAGGAAGAGGACGAGGAGGACGAGCAGGAAGCGCTCAGGCTGGCTGCAGGGAGAGAGTCTGCCTTCTTGCGCTTGTGGCTAGGCGGGGCGGCCGATGTGGACGGCAAGGCCCCGAAGGAGGAGGAAGAGACGCCGCTCTTTCTGGTGGCAGAAGCGGCACTGGCGCTACCGCTGCCGCTTCCGTGAGCGCGCTGGTTAACGCTGGCGCTACCTTTAGCGTTCGTCTGCAGCTGGCTATCGGCCGGTGCCCGGCGTTTTTTGGACTTGCCTCCTGCGTAGAGAGGAGGCTTCCTGGTCTGCGAGGAGGCCGCTGTGCCGGCGGCCAAGGAAGATGAGGAGGCGGAGGACAAGAATGTGCCCTCTGGGGCTGGGGGCTGGACTTTGGGCTTCTTGGCGGCTGAAGAGGAGGAGGAGGAGGAGGCGCCGAAGGTGCTGGGCTCGGGAGCGGAGCTGCGCTTCTGGCCCCGGCTGTCCTCGCGTTTGGGCAGCTCCGAGGGGCCTGCCGCCTCTGGGTCCGGCTCTACTAACAATGAACTCACCGACAGAGGGTTTCTGTGTCAGATGACAGAGACCAGGGAGAGAGGAAGAAGGGATGAAGAAAGAAAGGGGAGAGAAGAGTGGAGGTAGGAGAGAGTGATGTACGGTTAGAAAAGTCACAGACAAAAGAATACGTGGGGGTGAAAGAGATGAGACGAACATTAGAATAAAAACATTAGGATGAAAATCATAACGATAAAGGCAGTAGAGGAAGAAGGTGGAAGAAATGGTTGAAAATGAGGGGGAAAAACAAAGAAAGGAAGAGAATGATCGAGAGAGAGCAAGAGAGAGAGTAAGAGCAAGTGAGATGGAGGGTTGGTAAACAGAGAGAGAGAGGGGAGGAGAGAGACAGAGAGAGAGGGGGGAGAGAGAGAGAGAGGGGAAAAAAGGGGAAGAGAGAAAGATGGCACTTGTTAGAACAGTTCTTAACACAGTCATGTACACAGGCCAAAATCACAAAGCCTCATTCACATTCAGGCCTGGGGTGAATAAAACAAAAGACTGACAAATACAACCACCAACCAGCTGAGACCACAGCAAAAGCACAGACCAACCCCTCACTAGCACAAACTTGCACCCCCAGAGAGAGAGAGAGAGAGAGAGAGAGAGCGAGGAGAGAGAGAGAGAGAGAGCGAGAGAGAGCGAGAGAGAGAGAGAGAGAGAGAGAGCGAGAGAGAGAGAGAGAGAGAGAGAGAGAGAGAGAATATGAGACAAACAGAGAGAGGCAAACACAGGTAAGGAGACTGCAAGAGAGGACTGATGAAGAGAGATCGAGAGAAAGAGCAGGAAATAAGCAAGGATGAGGAATGGGGTACAAAAACACAGAAAGGTAGACGTAAAAAAACAAAAACAAAGAGAGAGGTGAATAGTGCTGCAGTGACTAAACTCAAGAGAGATGCATCAAAGGGCCCGACAAGGAGAGAGACAGTTGGAGGCTTATACGGACACTGGGCAATAAAACAGACCAGGAGAGACAGACAGGAGCATACAGCATTGGGGCTGGGGGGTCAAGGCAAAAGGGAGAGAGAGAGCAAAGAGAAAGCAAGACAAACAAACTGACTGACAGACAGACAGACAAACAAACAAGACAGAAGATAGAAAAGAGGAAGAATGGAAAAAGGCAACAGGGAACGACACAGAAAGGATGGACAGAGATAGACAGAGAGAAAGAAAGAAAGATAGAAAGAAAGATGCAGAGGAAGGATGGAGGGGTACCTTCTGGAGCTGTGGGCCTCTGGAGGAGCCAGAAGCTGAGCTGGGTGGGGGCTTTTGGAGCCTTAGAGAGGTTAGGTCTTCTACTTTCAGGAGGGGAATGTGCGTTATGTTTTACCTGCCCTGCCTGCAGCCTGCAAGACCACAGAGGACATGACTCGTGTGGGACAGGGCAGCAGAGCACATTCCACACACACACACACACACACACACACACACTCTTAACACACGCACAGCACTGCCAGGCAACTTCACCACTCTATCCACATGCACAAACACCATCATATACAGTACACCTGCTGCAGTGTGTTTCACAGTCCCAAACACACAACCACACACAATCTTATGGTGTCACCTGATTAACTGTGGTGGAAGTGAAAGATGGCACTGACCTCTGTGCGTGTGGATAAAAAGCTTTGATGTGTGTTGCCTTTGAAAGCTCTGAAATTAAATCTGTATTTCAAAGATGGCCCCCTGACTGGGCCACTGAGCTAGCCCGCTGTTTGACTGACTTCATCAAGAAATAAGTGGCTTGACAGATTGACGGTGGGCGTAAAGTCTTTAAATGGCAAATTCTTTAACGACTGCGCGGAGTGACATTAAAATATGGTCACCTGCAGTAGTCTTCACTTGTCTTCCCACGCACTGGTGTAGGACGACACATATAATGTGCCAGCTTGAGACATGAGGAAACTATTACACTGTACATGCGCAGAACAAGTTCATTACATCATACCCTCATTCTTAAAAATTGTACTTCCTCAGACACCCGTAGATGGCCTGCAGAACCCTCAGACACACACCTACTCCAGTAGTGGTTTCACATATCCTTACAGTGACATACCCATTATGTAGATGTATATATTGACATTTTGCACACACACACACTTCTGGCTTACCTTCCTGTGGCAGTGTGGTCTTGTGGCTGGGCCGCAGCAGTGTTCCTTTGAGAACGTCGCAGTGACCCCCCTGGATTGGAATTAGGCCGGTTGGACATTGGCACCTCTCTCCTGAAGGGACATACCCTTTCTAGACACTACCATTCACTGCAGACAGAGGTAGGAGAGAGAGAGAGAGAGAGAGAGAGAGAGAGAGAGAGAGAGAGAGAGAGAGAGAGAGAGAGAGAGAGAGAGAGAGAGAGAGAGAGAGAGAGAGAGAGAGAGAGAGAGAGAGAATAATGATCTTGAAACTGATAACATATTAAACTTGCGTGTACGTGTGTGTGTGCACACTGTATGTGTAGGAGTGAGAGAGACAGAAAGAGTGTGTCATTCAGCACAGCATGTTCTTGTTCATTCACATCTCCCAGATTTCCATCTGTTTCCCTACTACCCACACACATTACCACTGCACCCACCAATCCAACACCGAGCCCTAT
>NC_055971.1:12059349-12123444 GCF_018492685.1 Alosa sapidissima | reverse complement strand
AAAACAAAAGACTGACAAATACAACCACCAACCAGCTGAGACCACAGCAAAAAGCACAGACCAACCCCTCACTAGCACAAACTTGCACCCCCAGAGAGAGAGAGAGAGGAGGCTGAGAGAGAGAGAGCGAGAGAGAGCGAGAGAGAGCGAGAGAGAGAGAGAGAGAGAGAGATAGAGAGAATATGAGACAAACAGAGAGAGGCAAACACAGGTAAGGAGACTGCAAGAGAGGACTGATGAAGAGAGATCGAGAGAAAGAGCAGGAATAAGCAAGGATGAGGAATGGGGTACAAAAACACAGAAAGGTAGACGTAAAAAAACAAAAACAAAGAGAGAGGTGAATAGTGCTGCAGTGACTAAACTCAAGAGAGATGCATCAAAGGGCCCGACAAGGAGAGAGACAGTTGGAGGCTTATACGGACACTGGGCAATAAAACAGACCAGGAGAGACAGACAGGAGCATACAGCATTGGGGCTGGGGGGTCAAGGCAAAAGGGAGAGAGAGAGCAAAGAGAAAGCAAGACAAACAAACTGACTGACAGACAGACAGACAAACAAACAAGACAGAAGACAGAAAAGAGGAAGAATGGAAAAAGGCAACAGGGAACGACACAGAAAGGATGGACAGAGATAGACAGAGAGAAAGAAAGAAAGATAGAAAGAAAGATGCAGAGGAAGGATGGAGGGGTACCTTCTGGAGCTGTGGCCTCTGGAGGAGCCAGAAGCTGAGCTGGGTGGGGCTTTTGGAGCCTTAGAGAGGTTAGGTCTTCTACTTTCAGGAGGGGAATGTGCGTTATGTTTTACCTGCCCTGCCTGCAGCCTGCAAGACCACAGAGGACATGACTCGTGTGGGACAGGGCAGGCAGAGCACATTCCACACACACACACACACACACACACTCTTAACACACGCACAGCACTGCCAGGCAACTTCACCACTCTATCCACATGCACAAACACCATCATATACAGTACACCTGCTGCAGTGTGTTCACAGTCCCAAACACACAACCACACACAATCTTATGGTGTCACCTGATTAACTGTGGTGGAAGTGAAGATGGCAGACTGACCTCTGTGCGTGTGGATAAAAAGCTTTGATGTGTGTTGCCTTTGAAAGCTCTGAAATTAAATCTGTATTTCAAAGATGGCCCCCTGACTGGGCCACTGAGCTAGCCCGCTGTTTGACTGACTTCATCAAGAAATAAGTGGCTTGACAGATTGACGGTGGGCGTAAAGTCTTTAAATGGCAAATTCTTTAACGACTGCGCGGGAGTGACATTAAAATATGGTCACCTGCAGTAGTCTTCACTTGTCTTCCCACGCACTGGTGTAGGACGACACATATAATGTGCCAGCTTGAGACATGAGGAAACTATTACACTGTACATGCGCAGAACAAGTTCATTACATCATACCCTCATTCTTAAAAATTGTACTTCCTCAGACACCCGTAGATGGCCTGCAGAACCCTCAGACACACACCTACTCCAGTAGTGGTTTCACATATCCTTACAGTGACATACCCATTATGTAGATGTATATATTGACATTTTGCACACACACACACTTCTGGCTTACCTTCCTGTGGCAGTGTGGTCTTGTGGCTGGGCCGCAGCAGTGTTCCTTTGAGAACGTCGCAGTGACCCCCCTGGATTGGAATTAGGCCGGTTGGACATTGGCACCTCTCTCCTGAAGGGACATACCCCTTTCTAGACACTACCCATTCACTGCAGACAGAGGTAGGAAGGAGAGAGAGAGAGAGGAGAGAGAGAGAGAGAGAGAGAGAGAAGAGAGAGAGAGGAGAGAGAGACGAGAGAGGAGAGAGAGAGAGAGAGAGAGAGGAGAGAGAGAGAGATGAGAGGAGAGAGAGAGAGGAGAGAGAGAGAGAGAGAGAGAGAGAGAGAGAGAGAGAATAATGATCTTGAAACTGATAACATATTAAACTTGCGTGTACGTGTGTGTGTGCACACTGTATGTGTAGGAGTGAGAGAGACAGAAAGAGTGTGTCATTCAGCACAGCATGTTCTTGTTCATTCACATCTCCCAGATTTCCATCTGTTTCCCTACTACCCACACACATTACCACTGCACCCACCAATCCAACACCGAGCCCTATCGCCCTTCACACACACTGAGCTTGACCTACATCAGCTACCTGTGGAGGGCTCCAATGCTTTTTTTTTTTGGTATTTAACCACTGACATTGATGTTCCATATTGAAGTTTGGACCTTTGATTTACATTGAACCTAATGTAAATCATCTGTTAGCTACCGCGGCTAGCTAAAAAAAAAGACAGACTCTCTTCCTGGTCTCTGTGAACCCCACTTCTTTCCCCCAAAATGTGGTTCACGGTATTCCTCTGCCTTTTTTCCCCCAAACCTCATTGTTACTTTTCCAGACTGTTTTGTCTAGCAGGCAGAGTCTATTTTTGGCCCTGCACATAAACATATGCATACACACATAGCCTTCACCTGTGTTTACAGATGAACTCATCCGTGTAAGTAGGGAAGAAGGAGCTCAGTGGGGGAGGGGAAGAGAGAAACCATGTAAACAAACAGACCATCAGGTCATTGAGGTCATTATGCAGCAGCATTGCCTCCTTCCACACATTGCAACGCCCCATCCCCCAGCCCAGACGTGGATAGCAGCCAGTCGTTGACGTTGTTGTTTGCATATGCTATGTGGCCTGAGACTAGTCACGAGACAGAAGCTGATCAATGGTTGCTGCTGCTTCTGCTTCATGAGGGGCTAAGCAAGCATATGGAAGGCAAGCAGGGCCGCAGCGTCACACCGATCAATGCAGTCACCACCCAGGGGAGGGGGAATGCAGACAGTGTTGTTGTGATCAAAGGAGGGAGAGGGGGAGGGAGAGGGAGAGGGGGGGGGAAGAGAGAGAGAGAGAGAGAGAGAGAGAGAGAGAGAGAGAGAGAGAGGGCAAGAGAAAGAGAAAGAAACATTGAGAAAAATAGAGTGGCATTATGAAGTGATGCAGTGGGATGCAACAAAAGAGAGGAGGGGTTCCATCCTCAACGCAGACGATAGTTGGAATTGAAAGGTCCTTTGAGTCTGGCCCCCTTTTAAGCCATTTTAGGCACTGTCAACATCACAACAGCAGAGAGGATGAGCTGGGCTGTGAGCTAAGGAGAGAACAGCAGCTCCAGCGAGACGAATAGGAAAGGACGGAGGGAGAGAGGGAGAACAGCAGCAATAGATGCAGAGAGCGAGAGAGAGAGAGAGAGAGAGAAACAAGAAGCCTCTGGGTGTCCTTGCGTCCTCCACAGCGCGCTTGTGACAATGAGGACTCCAGCAGAGTGGGCAGCGCGTCACGGAGCATCCATCAGACCGAGCCCACAGGACTGCTTCCACGCCTCCCCACTCCCCTCTCCACCCCTCACTCTCACGGTCCTGCTCTCTAGTCAGACTTCACAAGCTCCTCTACAGTGCAGTTAGCTGCCTGTCTTGCAATCACTGTAAGCCATCAAACAACAACAAAACAACTCCAATACTGTCTCCGAGCAAGCATAACAACAATTGAGAAGCTTCACATGTCCTACTCGCGTTTCAAAATCCATTTTTTTTTTTAAACAGGCCACCAAAGGGTTAAAATATCAGGTTACATTTTTTACATCTATTGCAGAGAAATAGCTTCACGTATGTGATTGAAGTGTAGCTACATTCACTTCACATAATCATGTGGATGGCTGAGTATTTATTTATTTGTTTCGACTACTTATAGCACTTAAAGGGGACTCCTAGCAACCATTGATGCAATATTATGAATTCACTTAATATCATTACTGCACTGATTCCCCTAGTTTGTAAAAATTAAAACTTTTAAAATATATAAAAAATGATTTTGCAAAAGTCAAATGAGGGCATTCAAGTCCAAGTCAAGAGAGGGCATTCAAACGGGCTACGGTTGGTCACACTGTTACTGCCACTTACTGAACATGACCTTTAGCATGAGTACCTAATACTTGCTGGACTTAAACCTTTTCTTAGAACCTCTTAAAGACTATCATGCATATAGCCTATGCATTATGATGTGTATGTGAGGGCCACGCTCTGGGCGATGAGGGTGCAGTGTCCCATGAAGTAGAATGCCCTTTTAACATGTCAATGCATCATTCCACTCCAGATATCCATACATCCATCCATCCCTGCATTTCTCTCATTCTCCATCCATCACTCATTCACCCCCGCCCTCATCTCAGGGTCAAATACCCACCCCTCTTTCTACCGCGTGCCCAGTGGAAGCTTATACTGGCCGGGCTATGCACCATGAAAGCAAAGGCCAAGCTGAGAGCAGCAGTCTAAGGTTGCAGTTGAAAGTGGAACAAAAGTCTAAACAGCCCAAACCCAAAAATACATGCATTGCCTGGGGAGCGAGAAGGGGTGACACAGGACATGTCAGAGAAACCACTACTAAACTAGCACTAGATCACTGTGGCCATGATGGAAGCAATGCACAACTCCATATGGTTGACTAATGACAATGGATTTGAATTTCTGGAGAGTGTGAAAAGGACACACATAGGCTGTCCTGATGCTATGTCCCTTTCAGATACAAAGCTATTTGCGCTGAAATATGGAAGCACTCAATAGTAGAGCTGTAACAAACAATTATTTTCATTCGGATAACCAATTAGTTGTTTGTTTGCTAAAATGTTGGAAAATAGTGAGAAGATATTGATAAGTGTTACCCCAAAGCTCAAAGTTATGTCGTCATATACCTTGTTTTGTTCACGCATCAGATATTTAAGTTACTGCTATAGGAGCAAGTAAAGCTGAAAATATATATAAAAGTTATAAGAAAGGACAAACCGATTACCAAAATAGTTGTCGATTCATTTAATAGTTGACAACTAGGGTTGTAACGGTACACAAAATTCACGATTTGGTACGTACCTCGATGTTGAAGTCACAGTTCTGTTAATTTTCAGTACAGTAAGACTGTAAGTAGCCTACTGCTAGTCTAACATTCGCTGACAGTTAACACGTAAGCAGGAATAGTATTTCGAAAAGGTGTCAAATGTTTTTTTAGCATCAACATTCAGTATATCTGTGTTGAACTCAACATCCTGCAACTTAACGATTTGGGTGCAAATACAGGTACGTTTAATAAGAAGCCGACTTGCTCAGTTTGTTGTACATCTTTCTTTGGCCCTAACAGCGATAGCATGGACAGTTAGCTTGTTTACAGTTGATTCCATTGTTGCGAGGCCTTCTTCCAGGCTCAGTCATCCTTCTCAGTGAGGTTTGTTAACTTTTTCTTCTCTGTTGGCAAACATGTCACCAGGCCTTTGACATGTTTACCTCTCAGTGAGTCTAAAATGGAGGACACAGCAGCTGACTTTAATGGGATTTCCCACAATCTGCCCACCCCCACGACCAATGGATAATTGGGTCAATAAGGCTTCCATGGGGGCATTTTAGTGCACCTTTGTGTTGTATAATGCAGAGCTGAAGTTTCTTTATTAGCGTCAACCTAATAAGAGTTCGACAAGGCTCTGACCAGCTTCCTTTCACTAGTATAGGAAGCTAACGTCAGATGATAAACCTTATTGACAACTGACTGACATAATACATACAAACATATCAGTTACAAAGCTAGTATAACTTTGTGCAAACACAATAAAGGAATTTAGAACAAAAATACAACGCTAGTGTATGCACCAAAAATGGTGCCAGACATGAACACCAAATTTCTAATCTTTCCTGACTAAATTGCCAATGCACTTTTTTGTTTTTGAGTGAGTCCCAGCAGACCTGATACTACATGAACTGCAATTTTATCTGATTTATGTATTAATTATCTACATAGTATTGCGAATCAACAGACTGGATTTTTAAATCATAACATTCAACCAGGACAGCAGCCAAGTAGCCTTAACCATACAAATATTCCCTTTGAATTTAGGCCAAAATGAAGGGAGGCTATGTCAAAAGCTCAAGGTGCAGACTAATGTGCTTGTATAATGGCTGATCTTTTTCATGTTTAAGTTGCTACCCTTAAGTCAATTTGTCAGTAAACATCAGTGGCCTGCATAACTATGCTGTCCGTTTCATTACTTGTTCTATAGGCTGCAATCCTACGGTCAATTACATGGTAACGTAGTCTGGCAATAAACTTCAGTAGCCTAAATAACGGCGCTATCCGTTTCAATACTTTACGTTAAAATAATAGGTCGCTCCCACAATGTCAATTAGATGGCAATCTGTCTGAAAAAATACTACCTATGCTAGTTGCAGCTTGTTTTATTAGCCTTTGCAACGGCACGTCAATAAGCTGCAGTAAATACCTATGCTGACCATTTAATTACTTTGTGTTCATTATATTGACTTAACTTCAATTTGATGGTAACATAATATGTAAAATAATTACATAAAAAAAAAAAAAAAAAAAAAAAAAAATTCATTCGCCATCACCTGGACAACCGAGGGTAGGCTAGAGTTAGTCGTACATAAATCAGGCTAGACTATTTGGAGCTTATTTTATTAGCCTTTGCAATGCTATCGGTCAACCTAACTAGCTACTCTAACTAAATAGGCTGCTACCATAATGTCAATTAGAAGGTAGTCAGCCTAAAAAATAAATTTAATTAAAAAAAAACTTCACATTAATTTGCAGCCATCATCTAGACAGACATGAGTAGGCTACATTTTCCACTGTAGAATAGGCTGTGCATACTCCTTGCATCTAATTTCATTAGCCTTTGCAATGCTATCTTTATATCCGCTTAAAACAACAACAAATCCACCCCCAACATCTTTATCTGAGGCACTGTTTCGTCTCCTAGAGGGATGGGATAATGAAACCGCTAGTTTGGTATGATCGCAAGCAGATTTACCAAAGTATTTTTTTTTTAGCAGACATGGATGGCATTGTTGTAGTGGGCTACATTAAGGGTATAACCGTCATAATAATTGTTTATGTGCAATGTTTTGGTCCACCGTTTTGTGAGGGCTCCATTAGCCTAATGTGTGCATAACATGAACTTGGTGTTCCTACTGGCGTTGCAAATAAAAAAAGCCCAAAGAACTGTGTTGCTCTAGGGCTAGCCCCTCCTGTTAGAAGTTCATTGCTTTCTATAGTATAGAAACGCCTTTAGAGCGCCATTTAGCCCACATTTCGCTTGTCTAGTCATATTGGCCCTCGCCTGATGACATAGTTCCCACAGCCTAGTACTGTTCATACAGCCTAGTATTGGGCCATGCCTTTGCTCTTGAGACAGAACACAGAACCAGCTGAGCGCTAGTGGCTTCAAATTCAACATCCCTCATTAGTGCAAGGGGAGGGTGGATGTTGGATCTGATTTCACCTGAGGTTAGACGTTCCAGACAAATGGATGTTGGGCTGGTTGTTCCAGCAGTGATAGACACACACACAGGGCCCTGTTTGTTTACACAATGTTACAATCTCCATTGGCCATCTTTGATAGTGGATTGATGACAGGTCGAAAAGAAAAAGGAGAGAGGGCTGGGATGTTAAGACTCTTAAGCTATAAACAAATCCCTACTGTACACTGGCAGGGCAGCTGGGTCAGAGGTCACTTGTGTGCTCCTCAATGGCTTTTAAGGGCTTTTTAACAAAGCCACACAGTCTCATATGGCAGTGCTTTGCCAGGGTCATAGGGTTTATGTTGGAGGGGTTTTGGGTTCATTTGCGACAAGCCAAAGCTCTTTAATTCATCCAGTACACAGATCCTGTAACCTTGTCTTTCTTAAGGTACAGGAACACTACTGTGATGCAATTCTCCAGTAGTAAGCTGTAGTTTTGATGTGGGTTGCTTTGGTTCTGACTTGTGTACATTTGAAGTCAATTTTGTACAAATACAACCGATAGGTCTATGACAAATTATAAAAATAATATTGTACGGCATTTTCAAATGAGTCAATATGTAGACCTGGCCTAGAGGACAAACTACATACAGCTAGTATGTCCATGTCCACTATGCCCATGGTTTGGTATACATCATGGTTTTTAAGCCACGGGAATTGTATGATTCAGAAATCTTCAAGCAAATGGAATGGAAAAACATTTTTACCCTGGTTTTATTAAATAAATAGAGTTCGGTCGATGACCAAACCTACCGTGAAACGAAAAAACTGTTGTTCCTCTTTCAGATGCAAATATCTGACTTTGAAATTACCTGCAAATTGAGCAAAGACGCAAACAAAGACTATGTGACGAGCTACCTTAGTCTGAACGTACCCTAAGTGTCTTTTTCTGACACAAGAAGTTGTGCAGACCGCTTTTTCAGTTTGAAAAAAAGCTGCCATCGTATTGTTCCAAAAAGCAGTCGGATGCGTGTTTTTGCGATAGACAAAGTTACTTTACTGTGGGTCAAAATGTCACGGAAGAGAAAAACTCACATTGGCTATTGATTTTGGTATGTTATGGTAAAGTTGTGAAGTCATGTCAAACAATTCCCTATGCTCAGACACTAAAACGTGTCTCTCGACCGGTGTTCTGTCACCTTCTCCATTTTTTACTTGGTTGTCATGGGAAACCACAGGTCTCGGTAATCTGCTTGTAATTGGTCATCTGTATGACAGCATGACGTATGCCGTTTTTCCGCTAGATGTTGAACATTTCTCAACTTCTGAGCTGCAGAAAAAGACTGTTGCAGTCGCGTTTTAAAAGAAGCCGACGACTTTTTTGAAAACACAGTCTACTCCATAGGGTTATAATGTAAAACGGACGCCAGCAGCTGAGAAAAAGAGGCTTAGTCTGAACGTACCCCTTAGGCTATGTTTTTGGTGCGGTTGTTGTTGTTTTACCTATCTGTAAGCAGGACAATGCAAAGCTACCGATTCAATTTCCTTAAAACTTGGTGAGAAGCAGAATGAGGTCAGGAAGAACCAATTCAACTTTTGAAAGAAGATCTGACTCATTCACTTTCGCTAACTTTGAGAGACATTTAGCGTTGTTTATTTGATTTATTTTTCTTGTTAGAATGCAACTGTGACAGTGTTGTGTTTTTTCTGACAAGTGGACTCTCCCAGATTCCTGCTCAGAATTTGCTTCTCTGTATTTCTATCACTACATTTTCAACTGTCACGTTGGAGTGGTCAGTTTTACGCTTTTTACCCTCTTCTTTAAAGGTATACTATGCAGGTTTAGGTATTTTTGGCGAGTGTAGAGCTCCCTCTAGAGTCGGGATGTATTTATATGTTACTCTGCTATTGTAAATACCAAACTTTCCGCGACTTATCCCCCCTGTACACAATGCAAATGCTCCAACGAGCTATATCTACTGACAAGGTAATGTTTCACGTTTCTCGTGAGGTTTGGCGGGGCGCCGCTCTTGGAAGTTGCTTGGCTGGTTTCCTCGGTAGGGACTTGCTACGTCTATGCTGTATAGCTATGCTAGGTGAACGATTTGCCTATTATAAAAGTTTGTTTACCATCAAATTGGCTTTATAAAGGTGAAAATCTAGTATAGTGTGCCTTTAACTCCTATTTGCATACACAGTACTGATAAGCTGTAGGGAAAAGCGTTCTGTGAATGTAGGCTATAATGTGTGTGCAGTAAGCTGAACAAGTTTTGGAAATTATAGAAAATTAGACGTAAAAAAAAAAAACTACCATGGCTCACAACTGTGTATCAAATCATTGGGGCTTACATTTGGTCCGAGAATGTACCGTGTACCATGATATGCCTACTCCATACATTTAGAAGTCCTAGTTCTTATTTTTATACACTGACCATTTGCCTTCAAACACTGGTGTAAGATGGTTGTAGTTGGCAACAAGATTCTAAACTGACCCTAAGGACAGTCTCTTTCTGTAGAAATTCTTCATGAGAGCTACAAAAATGACAATCAGCATATAAATTAATTATATGGTAAATTAACTTTAAATTCAGGGCTAGTCCACACGTACCAAACCTATCTTTTTCCCCTCCGTCTTCCCTGGAACCGTATCAAGAATATTTGCGTCCAAACGGATCCATCTTAACACGACTCAACACGTTACTTCATATCCCAGACCTATAGGTGGCACTGTTTGTTACAGAAATTGACCAAAGCTTGCGCGCTGTAGGCTATACAAACAGACAGAGTAAGCTACGAAAATGGCTAGTGCAAGGAGACCAGAATTGTTTGTTTAGACTGATAGTGAACCGTCAACTGTAGTCAACTGTAAAACTAATAAACTTCATTTTTACGGTTTGTGAAGGGTGCAGTCCTATCCTTTTTTTGGCTAACGCAGGTACAAACAATCTCCTTTACTTTTTTTGGTTGTAGGATAGTCCGCGATTCACATAGTTTTTGCTATCACTGCAAGTGCATAGGCTACTAAACGCTAGGCCTACCCGAGTTCTATCTAGGCTATTCCGACGCCACATTTATAATATTGCTATAATAGCTTCGTTAGTAACAGTCGATACTTTTGCCTGCATCAAATCGCACATTCGCATTTAGTGCACATCTACCATAGGCTTAACATGAGTTCTAAGCATCTTTGTATGCTCATATCTGACTTCACTAGACTATGAATGCATTTATTTATGTTGTAAGACATGTAAAATAAATTAATGACACCGGCACTACGCACAAATTAATTTAAACTTACACCGCACTTCCCTAATAACTTCTGACTAGTTCTCTCGCATCACTGACAGTAGCTAGAAAAACACTATTGCCGCTGCGCAGCACCAGTTGTGATATTTATCCTACTGAGTGTAATCGTAGGTAATGTCATGTATGAAAACTAGTATTGTTAGGCAATACTATAAGTGTCAAGTCCAGGGCAGCTGAGGTGTGGCGATGACATCATCAATACGCAAGTATGAGGTTTCGCCGTCCAAACGAACTCACAAGGGCTACTACGGTTTCAGATTTTTCCACCCTGGGACCAGGTTTCAAAAAAGTGCGGTTTCGGGCAGTGCGTTTACAGACTCGTTTGGACGATCAGCCAAGACGAAGCAAAACCGGGGCGTTTAACCCAAAAAGCGTCTCAGTGTGGACGGGGCCTTAGTGTGGAAGGCTAGTCCAGACTATTTGCTAGGTTACGGGGACGCTGGTGAGACACGCCGCTCCGTCTAGCATCATGTTTTTGTTTGTTTTTATGTAATTTCATGTAATGTCATGTTTATTTTTTTGTATTGGTTTGTCTAGTTAAATGTTTTCCCTATTTATTTGCGTTATTTTTGATAGTTTGTGTTATTCTTAGTCCTTTTTACTGCTTCTAAGTCAGCTGAAACGTCGTTGACGTTTGTCCATTGGGAGCTTGCTATGGCTAGCTTTTGCCCTAGCTGGGCCTCTGACATCCTTCCATCCATCCGTGAACGGTGCACTTCACTGTCTGGTCGAGGGGATCTCTCGGGACAGCTGGACCTGGGCTACTCTGCGAAAGATCTGCCGTGGCCGCCGAGCTGTTGCTGACCTGCGAGCTGCCATGCCAACTGCAGACTAACGTTAGCCTAGCTGTGAGGAGCTGCAGTCTCACGGAGTAACAGACGGTTGCTGTTAGAAGTCCACCGAGTTGCGGATCTACACGATCGCCCACTACTTCAGACTGTGCTTCCAGTGATCTCCAGACTGCAGTCTACAAGGCCTAACGTTAACGTGATCTCCAGACTGCCAGTGAATTCACCGGGTTGATCATTTGCTAACGTTAAAGAACTTTGTTGGCATATCGGTTGTGAAGACACTCTGTGCAGTTTTCACGGATCATCATTGCCCTTGGACATTTTCAGCTGGTTTGGAAATTGGACTAATTTTAACATCACCTTTCCCCTTTTTAAATATATTTTCTTTTTTTTCTCTTTTTATTTGTTTTGTTGTCTGTCTTGTATGTCTTGGTGTCACGGGTACGCTGCCGACTACGCCGCTCCGTCCAGCATTTTTTGTATTTGTTATTTTTTAAATGTATTTGTCATGTCTTGAGGTCATGGGCACGCTGGCGACTACGCTGCTCCATCCGGCATCGTTTGTCTTGTTATGTGTCTTGTTTGTTGGAGCGCTTTGGGTTGCACTATGTGCATGTTAAAAGCGCTTTAAAAATAAAACTGACTTGACTATCTCCGCTAAGTGTGGAAGGCTAGTCCAGACTCTAACTAATATGGTACACTATAGCCTAATGGAAATATAGATACTTGTGCTTAAATTGTTGACACATAATGTTTTTGAACAGTTTACTTAATAAGCTTTTAACTAAAAGTGGGCTGATATTGATGTGAAGGTTAAAGTAAAACCCCTTTTAAAGTTATTTATATTGTTTACATTTGTGATTTGGAGACATTTCTATTTGGTAACATTGAAGTTATTTATATTGTTTATGGCACAGGTGACATTTTATGTTTTGGCCCTTGAGTTGAGTTCAAAATAAAATGGACACAGCGAAATAACAAACACTTGAATGAATCGTTTAACAAAAAATGAATTGTTTAGATTAGTCGACTAATCAAAAAATTTGTCGAAAGATAAGTCATTAGAAAATTAGTCATTAGTGGCAGCACTACAAGGGATTTAATCTCTTTTTCTGAACAGTTAAAAAAATAGCTACTGCAATCTAGTGTTGCATGGTGTATCGATACTAAAAAGGTATCACGATGCCTTCACACAAAAAACGATACGATTTCAGACGTTTTTAGAATCGATACTTTATTAAAATAATAAAGTTCTGTGTCTGTGTGAACTGCTGCTCTCACTGCTCCTTGCACGCATCTAGGCAAGTGGGCATGTCAAGCAGTCAGCTCTGAGTGAGTGAGTGTGCAGCCAACGTCAACATAGTTCTTTGCCGACAGTTCTAGGCCTTGTGGATAAAACAAAAGGTGCAGTGAAATCTGCAACTATTTTGGATACATCGCGAATAGTGAAGGCAAGCCATCAGGTACACAGAGGCCCGTTTGTAAAATATGTTTCAAAGTCATTTAAAAGCAGTAGGCTACGCATGGAACTTGGCTAAACACCTCGCAGACATATCCCAACATTTTTAAAGAGTTCAAAGAACGACAGGTTAACGAATATGCTATAGAAAACACGACTACATGGTTAGTGCCAAGTTCTTCTCTTGTGAAACGAGTATGGTTCTCTGGGATAAAGCGAACCTTCATCAATGAATTTTGATGAGACATAACGAGCTGTAATCATAGGGTGCTAACGTGATGAAAGCACAATGTTCACGCCAGAATAACATTACCATAACTTGTAAACAATCTATTTCATGTTCGGTCAGTACTACTGGTAATATTTGTCATGGAATGTAGACCGCTAATTAAAGCCCACAGCATACCACCAAAGCCAGCCCCTTGCAACTGTCAAAGAAATCCCATGAACACGGGAAGGCCTAGGGTAGCCTATACTGTACATCAGATGGCCTAAAGATTAGGCCTCTCTGCATAGCATTCAGTGATTTGCATGCAGTAATTTTAACACTGACCTTGATCTAGCCTAGTTTGGCTATTTAAAGCTACTTTATTGCCAAAACACAACACAATTTAAATGAACTATAACAAACAATAAATGACTTAAATCACACAAAGTAGGCCTACTATTTTACTGACTATAAAAAAATAATAATTATGTAGGAAGTTTAGAAGCTTAGAACCCAGAATTGACCTGCACACTACAAAAGTGCACCGAATTCAACACAAATGACTCCATACACTTGGAGGAGGTACGAGTCCTTTCTTTTCCAGATATCTTAGGATTTCGCAGTAGTATCGTTTTAGTATCGAGCATCGTGATATTTATGGCAGGTATCGTATCGAAGTCATAATTTTGGTATCGTGACAACACTACTGCAATCTCAAATATGCACTTTATTATTAACCAAATTAACATCCAATATACCAAAATTAAAAACACCACCAAAGAACTTTTCCTCTGTCAAACGCACTGTTTATCCAGCACCGGCTTTGCAAATAATAATGTCCGCAGACAAGGTAGAATATGTTGCATGATTTTATGAAAGTACAATGTATTGCGACTTCAGATGCAAGTCAAATTTGTAGTTTCTTATGTCTCATTCCATCGAACTACAGATCCGCTAGCCGATCTGGCAAACTTACATAGTGCATAATAAAAGCTTATTACAAGCAAATTATAACCTAGGATAAGTTATAACAATCACAAGACTAACGTAAATCCCTTATTTGCCATCAACATCAGTCAAATGTGATTTTGACCGATAACGCTGGCCCAGTGAAGTTAGTAAGTTAAATTCCAGCAACTTGAGAATGTTATCACGTTATCGGCTAACTTCTTTTTTTTTAAACAGCAAACCACTGTTTGATGTCTGATCGATTTTACTCCCTGTAAAAATAAACCGATTTGATTAGCTAATCACCAGGATGAGATAAGGTTTTATTCAGTGCTACTATTACGATTTTGGAGGGTTGAGCTCAGACTTTTTGTGGAGACCTTCAATCAAGCGTTAACGTATGGAAGCGTGTGAGAATACTGTAAGTCCCATACCAGAACAAAAAGCTTGTGGTTCCAGTCAGATTGTATGTTAAATAAATTACCTTCACTTAATCTCATGGCAATTAACATGCCGCAAATTTCAAAGCAATAGAGTTAGTATTGCGTATACACCTTGCCAGAACTTTGTTATGAAAAAGAAAGTGCCCGCATATAATGCATACACTATGTTACATAAAAACAAATGTGTACGTGTGTGGAGGGTAGTGCTGGGCGGTATAACCAAAAATGTATATCGGTATGAAACCGTATATGCTGGGCGGTATGACCAAAAATGTATATCGGTATGAAACCGTATATGCTGGGCGGTATGACCAAAAATGTATATCGGTATGAAAACGTACATGTATATTCGGTTTCACGGTATATGACGGTATTTTTTCGGTATTTTTTTTCCATGCATAATCAGGTGTTCACAGCATTTTCTACTGGTTGAGAGAGGAATTGCTGCAGTAGATTGACTTTGGATGGTCTGTTTTATAGTCATGAGTGAATATTGTAGAATAATTCCACACCAGTAGTAATGCAGGTTTGCATGGGCCCAGAAAAGGATGCTGTTTACAAAAAAACCCACACATGATTCTAATGAAGTGAGGAATCAGAATGCAAAGACAATTGCAGTCAAAATAGAGAACTTTTACTGTGCTAATCTCAAACATTTTGTATAACAAACAATAAAAAAAGTAGTGCAACTTGCAATAATTAAACTTTTTTGAAAATTCTACAATTGGAAATAAAACCTCTCTGCTAATATGCTTAATTTGTCAAATAGGCTCATCAGAAACATGTCTTATTGTTATTGTGTGGTTTACATAACGTTAGTGGTAGGCTAACGATACTTCATGTGTCTCGTTCGCCTGCTATGAGCTTCGGTTCGGTTCGCTAGGCAAAATCTTAACAAAAAGATCGTTTTGGTGCACTGATGACAGTCAGGATCATCTCTAACTAGCCAGATAGTATTGTTCAGTTCATGTCTATAACATGCTTTACTTGCTACCTGGATAATTTCAGCGAATATTCTTAAGGTAAGATGAATGATAAGATCATTAAACTTCACTGTGTTTGGTGGGTTGTTAACTAACGGCATCCCCAACTAGCCAGCAAGTAACAGCTGTTGAACCATCTCAGTGGAAACTATAGAATTTTCGTGCCGGTAAATCCCTTTCAATGCAGTATCCCTTAATGTTTTTCCTTAACTAAAGAAACAATAAGGTATTCTGTACAACACCCTTAAATAAATCCCTTACCTAAGGAGTAATTAAGCCTTAAGGGTCATACTTCAGGGGAAAAACTTAAGGTGTTTTGTGTTTACCCTCACCACGCTTCGCAGTCGCTGCGTGCGTGTGTTTAGAAGCACAACATTGAAAACGGTCCCGTCTGAAACAGTGTCGCCCAGCACAGCGTTCCAAATGTTGTGTAATCCAATACACCGGTATGGCAGTATATTAAAAACTCATATGACGGAAATATAAACCGGTATACGGTGTGAACCGGTACCGCCCAGCACTAGTGAAGGGAATGTGTGATATTTGATGTGATTGGAGAAAATTTTAGCTGAAATTAAAAGCCAATGAGTATTAAAAAATTCTTATGTTTTCATTAGTACACAGCCGAATGATCTTTCAATCAGAATTGACAGATCTCAAGCCCCGCCTCCCATTTCTACCGTCACAATTCCGGAACATTTTGATAGCCTGCACAATGGACTCCTTTGTGTGGATTTCTCCCGTTTCATATTTATTTTGTGTTCGGCACATATGGTTAACAGTTGAAGAGTAAGTCAATATCTCCCAAGTTAGCCTAACTTGTGCCTAGACTGCATTTGAAGCAACATTAAAGCTTCTCCCTACCATTCTCCCAAAGTTGCAAGCAATGCTAGCAGGCTAGCCTAGTTAGAAGTTGAATGAGGTTCTGTTGGATTCCATAGCTTTTTCAATTGTGACCGAGTGAAAGGGGGTGGGCTTGGGATCTGTAAATAGGGTACCAATGTGTGACGTTCCGCTTCCATTACGGCAGTTTCACTGAATCTAAACAAGAGTGGCATCAATAGCATTGCATGTAGATGTGGCATCATTTCTACCGAATAAATTGTTTTAAAATGTAGGCTATAGCCGTGTAAACGTGTTTTACCTGCGATGCAGCACCTTAGCCACATAACACGGCTTCCCTGTCAGGTGTAACAGAAAGAAACAAAATCCCAGTGGATATTTCATGTCTTATCAAAGGCCGGTAGCTGTGTGATGTTTTTTGCCTCAAAAGTAAGCCATGACATTTTAACCACAGGCAGTGAAGTTCAATGCAGAGGCAAAATGTCTCTTTCACGGAGGAAACGCATGCTAAAATAAAACTTTGCAGTCACAAATTTGTTTGTGTTGGTATGAATATATGCTGGGGTATATGATTCCTATAGTGTAAAAAAATTATAGTGATGTCATAGAAAACATTAGCCTAGAAATCTAGCAACTCGCCGTTGGCTTGCGAGCTGGAAAAATTAAACTTCGATCAGGCCAATCACATATACGTATAGAGTCGGTAGGCAGGCTTAAAGGAACTTGGCAGGATTAGCTATATTTCCCCCTCTGCTAGAGAAATTGTACATTATGCTATTTCAAACTGTGGAAAAAGGTAATGATAAAGCACATGGATTTGTTTACAAGCTAGCGAAACGGTTAGCATAAGTTCAGAAGAAGAATGTGGATGTTACAGTTGAGAGACACGATTTAAAACGAGTTTCTTGTTTCTCACTTCTCTTTCCGGAAGGTAGTCTCAATGTTGCAAGGTTGGTTTTCCGCCTGGGGACGCTAGGGGCAGCGGGGAAAGTCACCATTTTCACCGGAACAGGTAATTTAACCATCCAAATGATTTCTAAACGGGTTTATTACGTTGAAGTAGTTGCCAAGTTCCCCTTTAACATAATGATGGCAGAGTTGCGGTTCGGCGTGAATTCCCTGCTACTTGAAAATGTTGGTGTTGGCGAACAGCAGGACACGAGTTAAGCTTTTTTTTAAGTTGGCAAAAGTTTGAACTAGCCAACTAGCTCCGCTTGGGACTCATGAGTTGTAACGCTATCCTATTGTGTGCAGAGGGAATTTGAAAGACAACCGTTTATCTCGCCCCCCCGGACTGAGCACTGCGAATGGTGAGTACCCAGACCCTATATCTTGATGTGGGTCTGGCTCGTCAGGCTAAGAAAATGTTGTAAAATGATTTAAATAGATTAAGAAAGCCACCCCCAAGGTCACCACTAGGGTTAGATTGATTTGTTTAGATCCAGTGAAATTGCTACCTTGGCAATGCCTCATCATGGCTTCGGTACTCTATTGTTGTGTTTTTATTGTGTTTTTTTTTTACTTAACTATCCCTTTCTATCTACATCTGGAGCAGGTCCCCATAGAGTCCACCATGTTGCATTGCCATTTTGATACAGAAACCAAGAAAGAACTAAACATTGGCTCTAGAGACCGCCTTTAGTGTTTTTCCAATACTTAAGAGCCACCGTATTTCATGGAAGTTTTTCCTTCACCCCCAGGACAGTAAAAACCAACTGATCTGCTAGGGGTAAATAATATGTAGGCTTGAGGTTCCATTTTGGATTAGGCTTCTAAATAAGATATGTGAGAACATATTCCTTTTCAAACCATTTAAGGTTACATACACTTCAACAAGCCAATCAATGTAACTTATTTGTCTTGCTCATCATGGCAACCTAAGTTACAGTTCAATCACCATTAATCAAACAAGATCAAAAGTTGATCAAGCTGAAGCAAGCAATGACACAATAATTAGTCTTACCACCACAATGACAATACACACCACACCTAGTAAACCTTTAAATAAATTCAAAAGGTAGAGCACTGACATAGCAATATTGACATTTCCAATGATAAGACTACCTTCAGATAATGTAATCCAGTTAACCTAAGTGGTGCACTAAATGGTAGTTATTTGACTGTCATTGTACTCAAAAATTAATAAATAAAAAAAATGCATTAAAGATTTGACTATGGCTACATTAATCATAAACTGTTTACATTTCTCTACAGCATGCAGTCCTATCTTAAAATGGTGGACACTTCAGTACACAGGCACTCTGCTACATATATTTAAGGTGAAGTCTTCACTACTAATGAAGACAGTGCCTATCTTTTTGTGATTTGATTACAATCTTCAATCCGCAATCAATTCACATTACTTGGCCAAAACTCTCGTCTTTACTGACAGGAGTGTGAAATGGTCTGCTCACACCGGTCCTAATTGGAGAGTGTCGCTCATAGTGAAGGTAGCTATATTAATAGCATTGCAGACTGATGTCATAACTCATGGGTTGCGTACAGTTCCATTGCACTATCAGTGTGATACAATGTGTAAACAGTCCTACTGAGGATTGAAATCACTCATCAACTGGCCAGAATATTGTTTTCGTGTTTTTTTTTTTTTTTTTTTAAACCCAATCACCCTCTGAGAGACACTCATAAGATGGAACAGATTCTCCCCAAGGCCCCACAACCCCCTACCGAGGCTGTCTACAATCACACACCATGCCACCACCTCCACCGGTCTCAGAAATTGCAGCTGTTCACTACCGCTCTACCAACCCAGAACTGTCTGGACAGAACACCCGGTCACCATAGGAACTTACCAGCCGTGTGCAAATGCCCCCAACCAGCAGCCTAGGGTGACAAGGGAGGGGCGGGGAGGGGAAGGCAAAGTGGGGAGGGAGGGGGGGAGAAATACTTTTTTGTAAGCTTTACATAGGCAATAACTACAATTCATTGAGGTGAGTAAATGAACATGCCGTCCAGGTTTAACTTGGAAAAAAATAATATTGATGGGAAAGGGGTGAAAAATTACAATACATAGGAATCATGAAGGGAGCGGCCATTTTGTTCAGCGATTTCTCTTATCCCTATATTGTAAACAACTTACAAATCAAAATATTTGATTAAAGTACAATGCAACAACTTATGGATGGTTAATTTAATCCTCAATTTTCCCATATTTCAAGAGCACAAAGTTAAATAAATGCCTTATACATAATCACTCACTAAACTACTGTTAACTTCAGAGATCAATAGAACCTAAAATATACAGCCTGTTTCGGCTATTCACATTCCTCATGTCAGTACCACCTGGCTATTAGAAACAATGTGTTTTTCCATAACACTGTTTCAGGCTAAAGCACAAATTTGAATCTCGTTAGTTTGACAATGGATAGCTATCATTTTACCAAAAGAAAAATGAGGGTATAGCCTGATGTGGATTACTGTGGAAACTGCTTCACTGGTCATTAGGCTTTATTTTTCTTTCCCATATGGTTGACCACGTTTTCGGCAAAATGATTACCTCATTACTAAACAACCTCAAGTACATCCACCATACTGCATTAACCCAAATAGATATGATCGTAATTACGTCAATCAATAATCATTTGGTTAATCCTACAAGACTGCACAAAAAATGGCTCACCTGATAGTCATTCCAGTGTAGTAGTCAATCAAAACTACATAAATCTAACAAATGTTTAATTACTGTTTGCCTATCTTTTTTTTTTTTTTAAACCACTTCAACATGGGTTTAAAGTTAGCTGACAATTGAAATGGGCATATGGCTTTGAAATAACACATTCTTAAAACTTTAACAGTAACGCAAGCCAGGTTGTCGTCAACATGAAAATACGACATAATCATCAAGGCCATTTTTGGGCCTGCAAAACATCCACGGTTTCAGTCATCTGTACAGATCTTGACAGAATATGTAAACAGACGACCGAATGGATGGCTTGACCACGTTAATTTGACGACAAATACGAAACAAGTCTGTACAGTAAAAAGCCGAATTGTGTAAAAGAATATCTTACTTTCGCGGAGAGGCCTTCGTCTGACGTACCTAGGGGGCTAACTAAACACCGGTCTCAATTTCGCACTGAGGTGCGGACGTTTACTTAGCAGGACGATCCAATTCCACGGCAAATGTGGCTTTAATCGCAAATTTAAATATCCCCCGAATCCGTTTACTTATAACAAAAAGAAACACTGCAATCGGCCAAATATGCGCAAATGCGTATAAAAATTTCCTATGCGGTCACCATTTGGTCATGTAATGCTAACAGTAGCTAGGTTTAGGGCTAACAGACGACTAAACTCTAGTGTCAAAACAGTCCCTACCATAATGTCTGGCTAGTAAGCTAACGTTAACATACACTATCGGTAACCCAACAGGCAATCACCTTCCAAATACTATCCAATGACAACACTGTGGTTAGCCAGCAATGCAGTGCAACTAATAACGTTAGCTAGTATCGTTTTACTACCAAGCTAGCTCAGCATAAACAGCTAACGTTCGCTAGCTGCAAAGCTATCCAACTTAATTTAATCTTAAGGATATGAACTAGGGAGGAATTGGTTGTGCACTTTAAAGTGAAAAGCGTTTATACCGTTAATAGCGACTGTTGAGAAAAAATAACGTTATAGGTAAGGGAGGTTCAGAGAATGGACAACTTACTGTTCACGATCATGTCCTGTGTGAGGTCCCTTAATAACATCAACTAACGTTAAGGCTTGTCGACGTGTATAGACGCAGGGCTTACCAGACTACGTAAACAAATGCTTTGCTTGTTTGACCAAATGAGGTCCCAATGATTTGGCTAAGCAGTTGGCTAACATGGCTATGTTAGCCTAGCTGGCAGTCTGTAAACCAACACAACCATCTAGATCAGACTGCAAACTGCCAGTAAAACCAAAGGGTAGCAAATAAGCTGTTGTTTTCCATATATTTTGTTGATCTACAGACACCTTCACTGTTTGACTTGTGAAGATATGACAAAACAAACGAATTCGACAGTACAGAGAGCCGAGAGACACGGTTTTGTACAATAGAAAATACCTTTCCAAAAGACATTATGTACGAGTCATCGCCAGACACTGACAATTCTTCAGCAGCTCTTCGATTAACATATTTAGCTAACCAGAATAGCTGGCTAGCTGGCAACTTGGCTAAATTGTTAGCTTGCTAACTTAGACAACTAACGTTAGCTAGCTACCCATTGAAAACACGTCTTCTTTTAACAATACATATTCGCATTCAAACACTACCATCATAGAAATGCATAGAGCTAAACAAAAGAAAGCATTTACCTAGAGTGGTACCCTGTGTCTATCATACAATTCACCAGGCAATCGTGAAACGAAATGGCCTCTGAACCTTCTTTAGTGCTTGCATCACAGACACAAAAAAACAGGAAAGCAGGAACAGGATTCGAGAGATGACAATTGGAAACCATTTTTATCGCTAGACGGCTGACCGTTCTCAGCAAACATTCTCAAAAGAGTTATTTGTGTAATAATTTGAGATGTCCCGGTATGTTATACTCGTAAAAATGCATTGTTACCTATTTCTTCCAGTATTGTTGCTGTTACACAGTGCTGCAGCTTCACTCGCTCAGCTTTACCTTCACCAGCTGAGGAACCTGCAACTGCAATGTACGTCCGCTCAAGCGTGCCCCATTCGTCCGCTACGGACTATTTTTTAAAAAACAAACCCTATATACTCCCTTTCACAGTAACACAGATTGCACACGTCTTTTTTCAGAAACAGATGCAAATCAAATCAATACATTTTATACACTGAATCACATTGTTGATTTAGTAATACTGACCGTTTACTCTATTGAATATATCAATGCGCCAGGTCGTGACCCCCTAATCTTCACAACTGTTTGGATGATTTCAAGCTTCTCTTTTAATATATACAAAACCATATCAACATATTATTTAATAATAATTGCATTTACACGTGGACACCCACTCAAACACTAAAAATCAAAGGACATGTCACACAAAGTGAATCCTTTGGTCAAAACACTGTCCGGCTCGTTGCCATAGCAACGGTTTAGCGTCTCAACATGGCGTCCCTACTTGGCAGTACATTGTTTGAAATAACTGGCCAGGGACCGTCTCCAACAAAAGATTTTTTCCAACTTCTCATAACAAAAACTGAGGTACATAACTTTTGTATATTACGTATCTAGTTTATTCGTTTATTTATTTGACGATAAAAGTAACATCGGTGGCGTTTATACAACTGGGGCTAGGAATCAGTTAGCGACAGGTACGTTGACTTACGTTAACGTTATGCTATTCGAAATTAGCATGCCTGGCTAACTCGCAATCCAATTTTAAATGACTTGTTAGAGACAGGTGCTCAACCTGGTAATACACTATGATAGTATTCATTCGTCAACTCTATCGGCAAATATAGTTAAGTGGATTAACGTTAGATTTTCTCCTGTATACATATGACGGCACTGAAAAGTTTGAGAAACAAAAAAAAAACTCACGTTAACGTCACAGAGTTGCCAAAGTTAACGTTAACTTTAGTTAATTTATCAGGACCTTGATTTACCTTTTGGTTAACGTCAGCTAACGTTAATGTCACTCAGAGAATACCGTAACGAAATAGTTTTGAGATTTGTATACACAACCTACTGACGTTATGTTTTACTTGTAACGAAGGGCTAACGTTAACGTAACTTTAATGTTAGCCAAATTAGCGTGCGCTTATGCTTACCGATGCTACCGGTAATGTCTGCTCTTGTTAACGTTGATAGAATAAATTAGCGTTCATTTACGTTAGCTAACAAGCTATCATCAAATTCATGTCCAAACTGATAGCTTGTTATATACTATTAGCTACTTTAAATGTAGACCGTTATTATGGTGCTTCGATAAAACAGTTAGCATAGGTAAGTTAGCCAATACATAATTCCCAACAGTCAACTTTACCAACAACACCATTAAGTAACTTATTTTACGTAAATTACCGTATTCCCATAAATTATTATTTGCCAAAGCGATCTGCCATAATGTTAACTTAACGTTAGTTAACTTTAACCTAATGTTCACTCGGCTGTTAAAAAGACGACACAGCGTTCAAAAGAACGAGGACTGAAGATAAGTTAGCAACTAACGTTAACGTTAGAGTTAACGTTACGTTACAGAAAACGCTTTCAACATTAATCATTTAAACTATGATATTTCGCAATTATGAAGCTAACTAACGTTATGTCTTTCAAAATAGCCAAAGAAGCTAGCATTCCCAAATACCAAAGCCTGCCATTATCTAGGCCAGCTAAATAAGCTAGCTGTCGACATGTAACGTTAACGTTAGGCAACTTAGCTATTACTAGCTAACGTTGAGCTAGGTTGGTTTGACATGAAGCGCTAGTAAAACTGCCTTTCTCGACCAAAATTGTATTTACATAACGCTTTCATTATGCCGCGATTTCGCTGGCCTTTGGTCATATATTGACAGCTAACTGGTATAACACATGGGCAGATACATACACGACATTGACGATTGAAGGGTCAGCTTACTCAGAGTTAGTCAACTTACAATTTTGTCTGTCGAGGTTACTGTGTTTTCTTGACAAAGTATCAATTTACACGTGGGCCCACTCCACAGATCAGGAATCTTCTCAGTTAAAGACCAGTTGACAGGTGGTTTCTTTCATCATTCTCGTGACTTCTGTAACGTTAGTGATGTGCGTGTGCTGACTTGCTTGCCTCACCAAGTTACAAGCCATAGATGACGCTCGAGCACCGGTCGGCCTGTTGACGCTTTACGACAGAGGCATTGGTGGTGTGTGCATGGCCTACTACTAGATGATGAGGCATCCTTTCAATTTGTCATTATAGGCTATGAAGAAATTAAAATTAGAAACTATCTTCATTTTACTCCAAGTATGACTAGATTACAACCAGTCTTTGTATGATGATACTAAAGTACTTTAGTGGTGTACTTTGTACTTTGAGGTGTTTCCATTTATAGGGACTGTACATTGAATAAAGTACTAACAAAGTTGGCCTACTTGGAGAACCCTTTTTTCAATCCTGTCATCATTACAAGTCCAATTGAAGCAAGCATTACTGTGTTGCTTGTTTATTTGTTTTATTTTCACATGAGCCCATTTTATCCCAGATCCCAGGTCTGTGTTGGATAGAATAGGCTTTTATACTTTATCCACTAGTGATAATGCTTAATCCTGCATACATGTTAGATGTATCAAGGGGACAAAGGAAGATGCTTCAGTGTCAACTTATTTGATAAACAACAAAGTCAATTTTAATCAATCAACTGTAATCTGATTATGACTGTTTTCAAGTATGCTTTTCATGAAGACCTCCATTTTGTAATCCAGGCTAATTATGTCATCACTTGTAATCAGTCAATTTGTAATGTTATCACAGAAACACACTAACCCAGGAGTCCCTTGATAGATTTTAATGGAAATGTGTTAAATACTTGTCACAACCTGTTTTTGTGCCAATTTGAGCTCAATGGTGCCAATTGTTGCTGTCACAGGTGATATGGAGGACGTGGAAAATCTCTTTGAGGAGGGAGTTCAAGGGTGCTGAACCAGGAGAGATGAAGCAATCCCACGACGACTTCTTACATGACGCTGGGTTGCAACGTAAGTTCTCCGGGAGTTCCCAAGATTGGCCTGGTCACTAGACTGTAATAAGGCCTACACTGAGAGTACAATTATTTACATAGGGACATTTATGTCTGGTTGTCTTCACAAAAGTTAGAATAATGATTTAGAAAATAATTTTCAATATTTTTTTGACTGTTTTACTGTGATTCAGCTCATGTAAATACCCAGCATGTTTTATAGGTAGCTTTCAGGTGGATTGTAATACTTGAAAGCTTTATCTTGATCACATCAGGTATTTTAATGAATCAGAATGGATGTTTAAGAATTATGGCAGGAGTGACAATTGAGTTGGGAAACAATATACCCACAGCTGTGCTTCAGGTAGGAGTGCCGCAGGTAAAAAGGTACATGGCAGCTTTTTAGGAAATTAGTTTATTCACCATCTACAGTACCCCAGAGTTAGATAAGAAGATATGTATTCTTCTCTTTTCTCTGCATGCAGTAACCCAGTGTGACACTGATAACCTAGCTTAGCATTATTTATTAGTGGGTTGTTCCAGTTGCCTATAGCTCCCTTTTAGGAATGCCTCACCTGATGTGTTTCCGTCTTCAGACCTGGTGGGCGTGGTGTTTGGACAACACACTCTGGAGCACTCTAAGGCTCTATGCGAGGGACACTACAACTACCTGGAGCGGCTGCCCAACCAGCTGCTGCTTCGCGTCTTCTTCTACCTTAGCTTCAGGGACATCGGCCGACTCGCACAGACCTCACAGAGGTTCTGGAAGGTGAGTCGCATCTCGTGCAAGGGTGTGTTTGGGGTTGTTTTGTTGAAACATAGGTGTGTGTGGTTGAGCCACTGCAACATGAATGGCTTGTTTAGTGAAAGCTTGAATGTGTATGGGAGTGCTGGAAAGAAAGATAGGGTGAAAAAGAAAAGATAACCAAGCTGCCATTGCAACTAAGCCGCACCCGGCAGGTGTCCTACTTTCTGAATAATACTAGCATTAGCATAGCTATTAAAGTGTGGGGGCTTGATGCAATATCTTTCTAATACATCTAGTATTTTTTGTTGTTGTTTTTGTTAACTGGTTATCTATGTATATCAAGTATGATACAGTCTTGTTTTTTTCCTTCTCTTTTTTCAGTCTTTATTTTTAGGGGAGGTTGCCTTAACGTACAAAATACTTCTGTCAACTGCCATTGTTTATAAATGTAATACAATTTTAATTTAATAAAATACAAATACATTTACATTGACATAGTAAATCTCTACAGTTATCACCACTGGCCATGGTCATTGGTCAGATTATTTCATTTAATAAAACATTGAAAGCATGCATTTATCCATCCTGCAATGAGCCGTCCACCGTATTAGGATTTCCAGTATCAGGATGTCAGTTGCCAGTAGAGCCAGTGTAGTGTGTCTGTGTGGACTCAACAAAGCAATATTGACATCAGGGTACTTCCTAGCACCCAAACAATCATGGCATTAGAGTGGGGATTGCCTGGGTGGCACTTTATACCAGGCTGCTGCTTGCTTGTTTGTGTGAATCTGTACATCCTTTCAACTATGACCCCCTCCTTTGGATTTACCAAGAAGGACCATCTGGCGACCTGCTCGAGAGTCGCCAGTAAAACCTCACCCACTCTCACTCACTGGCTCACACTCTCGCTCTTTATCTCTTTCTCTCTCTCTCTCTCTCTCTCTCTCTCTCTCTCTCTCTCTCTCTCTCTCTCTCTCTCTCTCTCTGGAGCTGATAATCTGCTAATCATCAGGGTAGGGAAGGGTGCTGTGATCCTCTGATGAGAGAGATAGGGGGTGGCAGAGCTCTTGTTCACCATCTTGTGTGAAACTGTGTGTGTTTGTGTGTACTATTGTAATGTGTCAGCCTTATTGATCTGTTTGGTGACTAACATTGGTCGGCCTCTTCAGTTGCATACCCTCTGTGGGATATGCACACATATTAAAAAGTTTGTCATCATGAATTGTGCTGTAATATTCAATAACACCTTAGCCTTGGTGTGTGTGTGTGTGTGTGTGTGTGTGTGCCTTCCTTCAGCTGTCCAACTCGCCTGAGCTGTGGGAGCAGACCGTGCGCGTGCGCTGTGACGAGCTGACACCAGACATGGAGATACTGGCCAAAGCTGTGGGCTGGAGGAAGATCTTCTTCACCTTCTTTCACGAGAAGCTGTGGGCCTCTAAGGCCGACCCAGCCTCAGATTCCCTGCCCTCTGCCACAAATCTGGCCTAGGCCCTTGTCACCAAACCATATCAGTGACCTCAACGTGAGGGTTGCGCTACAATCACTTTGTAATGAGCACTTATGTTTTGTTCTTTTGATAAATTATATTTTATGTATTTATTATTTTTTTACATGGTAAGGATGAATACCAAAACCACTGAATGTGAGTCTGAATGTCAGATAATTTTTTTACACTGTCGATTTATGTTTGAGGATGTTTGAAGTGCCAAGTGCAGCTCACTGTGAACACTTTTCTGCTGTGAGTCACGTTGTATACACCTTTTGTGGTGTGTTCTTGTTGAAGAAGTTAACTTCTTTTGTTTGCAGTGTTGTTCCTTTTCTATACAGAATAAAGAAGAGTGTGTGTAAATTAATGTGTTTTGTTTTCTTTTCCGATTTCACTCTTTTACCACTCTTTTGTACGTTTTCATTTGAACCTGTGGTGAGTTTATCTATGGCGACATGGTGGGCTACACTAGGAGAATTTTGTAATATATGTTTGCTGAAAACCCACAAAGAAGTGGATGTTGTTTGAGGAATTGCATAGAATTGTTTTTGAGAAATTTCTAGACATGAACATCTACCACTTTACAAATGGAGATACACAGTAGATGTGTTGGTAGTGGCTCAGTCCACTAGGTGGTGGTGTGCTGGCAGCTCAATCATAACATTACCAAGCTGCTTCAGGTTCACTTCTGAAACTCAGAGGTGGCCAGTTGTTGTAACATTTTTTTTTTAAAAATACCACATTTACATAGTGAGTCCTGTTGTATAGCCTTGTCATGGTTTTTGATAAATTTGTATTGTGTTTCAGCCATTGGGTCATGAAGTCCCATAACTGGCAACATATTGAGGCCCATCTGTTAATTTTATTGGACTAGATATCAACATTCAAGTAAGTAAAATGCATAAAATATGTTTTTGTTTGCTCAATACAATGTCTAGAATATGTAGACACTTACAGTGGAATACACTCATCAAATAAAACTTTGACTTTGTTTTGTCTACATTGTGATTTTGCAATGTTGGGTCAAATATGGAAGGAAATACTAAGTTTAGACTAGAGTTCAATAAATTGATAAATTATTACTGCTTGCTTTATCTGAAACAGTATATTTATCTTTGTTAATAAATGCATTAATCTAAAGCTTTTCTGTGCTTTGTTTGGCCCAAATAGCTGCTTGTTGCATTGGATCAGGTTGTAAATTATATGTAATGTGTTGGGGTGATTGTGGCATTTTTCAGGGAAAGGTGCAAATGTTCTTCTTGAATGTGGAAAGGATGAAGAACACTGGGGGTTTGTATGCATTCTTTCTGAGTATGGGATAGGCTAGCGACCTCAGTGGAATGTTTACACACAATTGGGAATACTTTGTAAGACGTGAAAATAGTTATTTAATTTCAGTATTTCACCGCTGAGGAGAGGTCGTCATCCAAAATATTGGTGTTCAGATTAAATCAGCCAAAATGAATCCAGATGATGAGAAATCCACTGACTGCCCAGCCTGGTAGGTGACATTGAGTTCATTTACCACGGGATTACATATAGAATGCTAGATCTGACCATTTGGGAGTTTTAGGACTATCAATGCAAATTAATACACCAACAGATTATGCAGCAAGTGTGATGTTTTTTTTTTTTTTTTTTCAGTTATTCTGTGAATATTTGTTTACAGTAGGCCTACTTAAAAATGAAACTGAAGAGACATGCTGATATTTGAGATATGCTTTAAAAATCATTTAAGGTCAACTTCAAACACTGAATAATTACACTGGAGGGTTTGATAATGAAAACCAAAATTGTTTTTTTTTTTTTTTTTTTTAACCTAAATTAAATTTGGGGCAGACGTGGCCTACTGGTTAGCACTTCGGATCTGTAACCGGAGGGTTGCCGGTTCGAACCCCGACCAGTAGGCACGGCTGAAGTGCCCTTGAGCAAGGCACCTAACCCCTCACTGCTCCCCGAGCGCCGCTGTTGATGCAGGCAGCTCACTGCGTCGGGATTAGTGTGTGCTTCACCTCACTGTGTGTACACTGTGTGCTGTGTGTGTTTCACTAATTCACGGATTGGGATAAATGCAGAGACCAAATTTCCCTCACGGGTCTCAAAAGAGTATATATACTTACTTAAAAGGAGTTTGCATACCTGCCACTGGCGATTGTGATGGGCATGCACCATCCACTTTATTTGATAAATTGTTTTGGTGCAACAAGGTGAAAGACACATAGAGAAATCACTGAGTAGTGGGTCCCTACACTCAATATAAACCATTGTTAGTGTTGACATGTCTGGTCAAATAAAGAATGAACTAGTGGTGGGCTTACATTGGCCCTCAGAGCCGATATATACAGCTCTGTAATGTTTGGAACGTGTCTGCCACCTAGTGGACACAGGGAAACTTGGAGAGAAGGGTTTGCTATTCGAGAAGCAGGCAGCAGAGGGCGGAAAGGAAACTAAACGGGGACATTTTAAAGAGGAAATCGTACAACTGTGTACAGAACACAGAAAAGCACATTTCACAACAGATTTAATGTTTATCAATAATCAATATTTAATAGAAATATATATTATATTTAACGTAAAAATGAGTAATAATATGATACAATTACAATACAGTTTTAATATAATTTAAGTCAATAGGGTGGAACATTTAGAAACTGGACCTTGGGAAATGTACAGAATATAAAAGAAGCAAAAGGAACAGCTAATATTGCTTTTAGTGGACCTGAAGAATGTACCTTGTAAATTTCCCTATACTGGCTTTAATGACATGTCCTATAAAGTGAGAGAGAGAGAGTGATAGAGAGAGAGAGAGAAAGAGAGAAGTGGTTCTGGTTCTGCTGTGCTCTATTATTAGACTCCAGACAGCTGCGTGCCTCCTCAGCTGGGACTGTGAGAAGTAAGAGAGAGCGACAGAGACAGAAAGAGAGGGAGAGAGAGAGAGAATAATATCCATTACGTAACAATGAGAGGTCTGTTTCCAGCTCCGCTTCCTGAGAGCCATAGAGGATCGGATCGACTGCTTCGCCACTTTGTTTGTGTGTCTGGAGTGAGCCCCTTGTGCTCTCTCTCTCTCTCTTTCTTTCTCTCTATCGCTTGCTCTTTCTCCTTCTTCTCGCCACACGCCCCTCCCGCCACCATCTCCTCCAACGCGCACACAGGCTCTCTCTCACTCCACCCCTCCCTCCCTCCCTCCCTCTCTCTCTCTGTGTGTCCCGTCGGCGATGCAGCGAGTGTGACGCAGCAGCAGCAGCAGCAGCGAGTGAGCGAGCGAGTGAGCGATCGAGGCCTGCAGACAGGCTGCTCGCAGTGGAGCGCAGCAGAGTGGAGTGGCGGACCGACCCTGTCTCGCTGCTCCCTGCCTGGGCCACACCGTCGCTCTGCCAGGCCGCCGGCTCGCCGGAACACCAGCCTCCCCTCCCAGGCAAACCCAGGGCCACACCAAGCCAGCCTTCCAGCCGCTGCACGCAAAAGGAGAGAGGAGGAAGGACACAGAGAGAGAGAGAGGGGGAGAGGAAGGCAAATACTTTCTACAGCCAGGGCCCTTTGGCAGCAGGCAAGGGGAGTGCGAATCTCTCTGCTCTCACTCCCTTTCTCTCCCCTCTGCAGCTAACCACGTAACCAAAGGATCGGCCTGACAGAGGCAGCTGGCTGTTACGCTCCCATCACAGGCGGAGGAGAGGAGAACAGAAGAAGGAAGGTAAATATGTTTTTTGGCATTTATTCGCTGGGGATTGAGCGTAGGACGGGGAAGTTGGAGTGGGAGAATGGGTCAGGTCATCCTGAGCACTCACACATGAATTGGGGGAAAAATGCCGCAGGGCCTTAAAACGAGGCCTTAAGTATCACTTGATAATGTCAGGGCTGACATTATAACGTTAGTCCACTCAGACACATGTGACCAGGACAGACCTTTAAGATAGCTTTTGTTTTGTAGGATTGCAATGTTTTGGATACACACACACACATATACACACACACTCCTAAACATAACGACACACACAAACACGCACACGGACAGACCGAGACATACACAGATCTGTCAGTGATCCGGCCTTAGATTTCAGTCGAGGTCCTGTTTCCAAATGGACAAGGCCTCTTACTCAGCAGCGTATTAAAAAACAGCCGAGGATTGTGGGTATTGTAGTCCACTCAGTTTTGTATCCAAGTCTTAAATTACAACAAGATGAAAACATCTCATTCGACATCTGCTCTCTATATGACATGGTTCTATACAGAGTACATACATGCCACACAATGCCTTTGTGAGGCAAATGGCCTAAGCAGAACAAATATATCTGGGCTCTACGCTTCATGTCCTTCCAGAAAATTCCATGTTGCTGTGTGTGTGTGTATGTGTGGGGTGGAGAACGGACAGCGGACAGAGGTTTTAAAAAGTGTGGCGTGCGTCCAAGTGGAGTTGATATAAGCGTATGTTCCCAGCACGTTGGCTCGCTCTGGGAGGCGTGTTTGTTTGCAGCAGCTGGTAGATTGGCTGAGGAACACTAAAGTGTTGCAGGCCAGTAAAGCCAGAAAAGATATAAAACAGCAGCGGATCTCCCCTAGTTCTCTGCTTGAGCAGAGCCTGAGAAGGAAACAAGCGATAGAAAGCACTGGGAGGGGAAAAAAAACACACAGTAATGGTGGATCAAAACTCAATCAAGGGATTTTGTTATTTTTCTGTCAGGCCCACAAAGGGTGACGCAAGCCCAGTTCCTGGAAGAACAGCAACAGCAGCTTCAGAGGGGCAAAGTGGAGGCAGAAAAGACATAGGAGACATCTGTGAGGGAACATGAACAAACACCAGGTAGGTCACGCATGCTTATCTCGTTCTACTTTGCTGCTCTGACATTGACATCAAGCCAGTTGTTTGCCAAAGTTGTTGTGGACATAGTTTTTGTTTTCTTTTTTTGAGTCTGCTGTTCTGGGCCCATAGCCTCCGTTTACAGGGTGTGTCCATCACAAACAGCTGCAAAGTCTCTGAAGCAAGTCTGAAAGTGTTAAGATGCTTCTGGATCAATGGAGGGACTCCAGAAAGTTGTTCATACACTAGTTCTACTTCATGGCTATAACCCATCGATCTTCCCTCGGAATTAACCAATGTGAACGTTATGCTAACACAGTCCATACTCACTACTAAACCAGTAGCATGTACAATCAGCTATGACTTACCAGTAGCACGAGACTGCCTCTCTATTTGGTGGTTTCCATGCAGTTGGATCTCCACAGTCAGATGACTGAGCCTTATGGCAAGATCTTAATTCTCGAATGGCAGTTTTGATCCGCGGACACTGAATTAGCAGTGGTGGAAAGTACCGCTTGTGCTATCCGGTAGGCTGACTGACTGACTCAGATCTCAACTAGTAGGTCTAAAACCACAGTGAAGCACAAGCTTCACACAGCCTGCAGACACGACCTGGAACACTGAGTACATGTAGAAACCTTTCAACAGTCAGCTGTTATTATTGCTGAGGATGCACATGTTTTTTTTTATCATGGAGAACATTGCTGTGATTAACTCTTTAGAGTTGCAGTAAAGTGCAGTGTCTTTAAAGGGAAATTATGTCTGTACATATTTTCTAACACAACGAAGACAGAATCTGCAATGGAATCTGCAGCTCAAGTCTTGCATTATAGGGCAGGGTTTGCATTGAAGAGCATCTCTGTCTTTGATGGACCTGCACAGTAGACCACAAAACACCACACTACATACTTCCTGTCCTGTGTGTATGTGTTGCGGGTTTGCAAGTATGGTGAGATATTGGCTTTGACCTACAATAATCTACTAAGACATCTACTGCAACTTTCCTGTTGCTCTGACATGCTGACTAAACTTACAGACTTACACACAGACACCACAATCTGTATAAAGTCTACATTAGAAACAATATTATTTATGGATGGTGGTCTTACATGTGACACATTTGAGTTTTCATAACCGATGAGGTAACACCTTAAACTTTGTATCATAAGACTGACTTAATGACATTACCATGTAATAAGCAGTTTATGGCGGGAACATGTCCTCATCACCATGGTTGGTTACACTCTCATGTTCCCACTGTAGGCCATTTTTATGACAATAGTCAGGATTTCTATGTGACATGACTGCTAAGTTAGTTACTTAGGAGTTGAAATAGAATCAAATGTGTCTTAAACCACAGAAAAGGGTCATGCTCCTACCCGCCACAACAAACCTTGCATAAAGCCAGTCTTTATATGAAGTTGTTTGCCATCTTGATGTTTTCTGGGTGCTTCACGTTCTGGCTGTTGCTAATCTTCTCTCCTGATTACCTCCCAATATATTCATTTCTCTCACCCTGGTCAAGGAAATGACTCCTCACTGAATACTCTTCTTCCATCTCATCCTTTGTCCAGCTTTTTGTCCTTCAGCACCCACGTGTCATTTTTCTTTGACTGGTTTTGTAGAAAGTTCATCTATGTGATTTGCAAAACTTGCTGGATCACCACAACTGGAACATCTGCAGCTTTACAATCTTTATCCACATCCTGGGGAGTGACATCCATCTTCCGGTGATAGTTGTGTCAGAACTTATCATCAGGTCAAATATAATAATCATCGACCACCTCGCCACTTAGTGTGTCTGGAGCGAGCCCCTTACTGTACGTACACACCGCCACCGACTTGAGCTTCCAAAGAAGCTCTGGTCGCTCTGTCAAGGACGCTTGTCAAAAAAGTCCAGGGAAGCTTTGGACGCTTTGGCCGCTCTGACGTGACAGCATTTTACGTTCCATCGTGTTCTATCTTAATGCTTCCGTCTATTCGATTGGTTGCTGGTCGTTGGACGCTGAACCGCATCATAGCTCATTACCATAAAGTTGACTGACTTTCAACTTTCTGCTTGACGCTCAAGTCGCTCAAGACGCCCAAAACGCGACGCCGACAGATTTGACGCTTCTGGCAGCTGAGAGAAGCTGGCTTCCATTGAAAATAAATGACGTCCTGACTCTTTGGAAGCTCAAGTCGGTGGCAGTGTGTACGTACAGTTACACCCTTCTCGCCACGCACCCTTTCTGCCGTCACCTCCTCTAACACAACGGTTTTCACTCCCTCCCTCCCTGCTGTGCCCATGGGCGGATTATGAACTTTCGGGCCCCTGGGCCTAGATGTATTAAGGGCCCCCCACTTATTGTCGTATATGTGGGAGGGGGGGTTAGGGGGTCCTCCCCCAGAAAACTTTTAATTTGTTTGATGTGATTTCCTGTATTCTGGTGCATTTTGGGGATGGCCAATACTAAATTCAATCAGATTCATAGCCTACATCCTGATTTGTTGATATTGAGGCAATGATTCCATGCAAAGGCTTGGGCTTCAGGGCCCCCTGACCCCTTGGGCCCCTGGGCCTGGGCCCGGTAGGCCCGTGCAGTAATCCATCCCTGGCTGCGTCACACTCCGGTGTGACACTCCGGTGTGACGCAGCAGCAGCGGGTGGGATATCATGTCTCTTTCCACAAACTGCTTCAATCTTGTGTGTGATGCGCCCAAAGCCTGCGACACAAGATAACTGAAACTGAAGGTGATAATCCCAGCCTTTTTGCTATTTCTGGCACCAAGCTGTGATAAAACCACAAATGCTGAGGGAAATGAGGGAGTGTCATGTCACCCCTCTGCTCTGCAGTGATTTAATTTGATGTCATATAATGGATGACTGAAGGATAAACTGTAGGGTCACAAATGACTATCCTTTAGCATTCATGGCTTCACAGAGCCCCTACTCTCTTTCCCTCAGGCGACTGCTATATGCAGGCATAACTGTTCAGTAATTTGTGTACATAACAAGGCTAAGCCTTTGTGCATGAATACACCACACACACACACACACACACATACATACACACTACACATAGACAATTACACACACACACAATTACACACACACACACACTACACAGTGTCCTGTAGAACTGGCCCTGTGCCAGGGCTCTGTGCAGTCCTTTGTCACTGTGTATATGGTCGAGGGAGAATGTTCAGGTGGCAGGTGGCTTTAGATACAGGAATAGCTAGAGCATCTGGTGGCTTACAGCTTGGACACATCCCGTTTTCCCCACATCAACAAGGAGGAGAGAGAGGCCCTGGTGAATACAGAGGAAGCAATGAGACTGAACTGGTGTCATTTGTGAGTTGGTGAAGAAGACCTGTGGGTGTCATATTGTAATTTGAGTGATTGTTTTTGTGGAGCAAAAGTACGTAGGTAAAAGTATGACAAACATGTACGGCTTTGGTAATTCTGACCTGCATGTAGATTTGTGGCCAATTTCATAAACAGTATATTGTTATGATTAGTCAGAAATTCCTTTCGACTGAATCAAGTATAGGGAATGGAGAATACCAATGGAATGACCACCATCAGCAGGATTAGCGGACACGTTTAAAACGTTCTGTTAATAAATGTCTATAATATTTCACTTCTAGCTGTGCATTTAGAGGACAGAGGGATGCTGTCTTAAAACAGCCATGTGCATAGACTAGCCATGGAGGTTTACGCCACAGACTGGCAGCTGGAGCTCCCTTCGCTATGACTAGATTATGCCTCCACCTCCCTTCCCCCATTCGCTCCCTCTCTCTCTCTCCCTCAATGACTCTTTGCCTCTCTCGCTCGCTCCCTCTCTCGTCCTCTCCGTCACTCTCTCCCTCCCCTCCCCTCCCTCCCCTCCCTATGCAGCGCTTGCTTCCACGCGTGCTCCATGGTCGCATCAATCAGCGGCCGCAACAAAGGTGAACCTCTTTCGTCTTGCTCGCTCTCTCCCTCCATCCTCCTGCTTTCTCATTCCACCCATTCCTCCATCATTTCATTTTTCTATCATTTTGCAACCACTCATTCCTTTATTCCCATCGATGCTTTTCTTTCCCTCAAGCGCTGCTGCAGTCGAGAGCGTGGGAAGGATCATGAAGCGGTTGCATGTGTGTCTCCTATTTTTTTTTTTTTTTTTTATCTCTCTCCTCTCGCCGCTGCCTCGCCAGTTCATCGATCTGCAGTGCTTTGTGCTGCGCTCTCGTCTGAACGCTAGTGCACTCTCACTCTCGCTCTCTGCTCATGTCAGCTCTTGGTGCTCGGAGCATCACGTTCGCAATGTGCGACCACACTCGGTAGCCACACGTGTGTGCAACACAAGAGAGTGTCGGGCGCAACGCCTGCACAGCAGACAAAGAGAATGACGCTTGTGTGGACAAGAGAGCATGAGACAGATGGAAGGCGAGCGAGGGTGTGTGGTTGTGTGTGTGTGTATGTGCACTGTGCTGCTACATCGTTTTAATTCATCTAGAATTATCCATCAATACAGTCTGTTTTTATATTGTTCTTTGCTAGCTCCGCCACCAGTGCTAACGCGAGACATACCTTGGCATGCGTTACTGATCGCCATTGTTGTTGTTTGCATTCGGTCTGCTTGTGACGTCGCTGCTGATGTCGAACCGTTGGTACGGAGACACAAGTGGCGGGGCTTTTGCGAATCATCTACCCGTCCTTGCACGCTCACGCTCCCTCCTGTGATGTTCACAGGAAAAATGATTCTCCACTCTTTCTCTCTCTCACTCCCTTTCTCTCTCTCCCTCTCTCTCCATCTCTCCCAAGCCCAAGCTTAATAAAAGTTGCCATTCCCTGTTTTACGGGGTGCAGTCCGCTCCATGTTCATGCTGAAGTCAGACAGCGAGAAGGCGAATGCGAACACGAGCTGCCCAGGCAGGCTATTTTTAAGCAGGCAAGGCAATGCAGGCTGAAGCTGCCGGGGACGGCGCGGTCCAGAAGGCGACCCAAGAGAGCAGAACTAACCTAGAAGTCAAAGCCGAACCCGGACACAGGGAAGGACAACAGGACAGTCAGTGGCAGTAGTGAGAATCAGTTAGAGAGGGATACAGAGAGAGAGAGAGAGGAAGAGAGTGCATGAAAGTCAGATAGGACGGAAGACAAGCGCTTAGCCTCCGATGAGAGTGCATCTGTGCAACGAACGAGTACTACAAAAAAAAACCGGCCGTGTTTGACTTTCACCTGCAGTTTGCAAAAACGTTTTTTTTTTCTTTGTTTTTTCTCTCTCTGTCTATCCCTTACTGTGATAATAGCACAAAAACTATACAGGAGGGTTACTGCAAGATGGGTCGCTCGTCTCACCCTCTCTACCATCGCGATCTCTGATTTTACAAAGAAAGGTATGTTTTGCATGCTTTTTCGTTTTAGAAGGGAAAAGGGACTAATATAATGCATTAAACTGTGATCAGTGTGTATGATGGTGTTTCAGGCTTTTAGGTTCAGAGACAAAACCAGGAGGTCATTTTTTCGCTCACTGTTTGACTGGACAGTATCGGTCTGGAGACGTAACGGCTCTGAGCGGATCATTTCGTGGTGGATGGTCTGAGAGTGGGGATTTTTTTTTTCTTCTTTATTGCTTACTTGCAAACGTAGATGCTCTGCATCGCATTTTCAGGCAGAGTGCATCTGGGTGTGGCATATACCTAAAAACGAGAGTGCCATCAAGGGCGAACTGAACAGTTTTACATTGGCTGCTAATGAGACGGGAAATCAGGGGATCAAGTCGATCCATGAGGCACTTATTGAAATCACGCTATTTTTCCCTGTTAAAATGCAATAACAAATGCCAAAGATGGCGACTGAGCAGAAATGCTCTCTCTCTCTCTCTATCTCTTTCTCTCACATACAAACACGCACACAGACACACACACACACACACACAAGCAATGTAGCACTTGCTGTGAGCAAAAACAGCAGTGAAAGTGTACTTCCCTACAAACTGAATACGTACATATGCATCCGCACACAAATGCTAATACGAATGCACATGCTATATGCACACACAGTTACACAGACACAAAGACTATCACATCTCTTCACCCCAGCCTGATAGGCTACGTGTGCTCCTAGACACGCCTTCCTATCTTTTTCTCTTCCTCTCCGTCTCTTTCCGTCCACGGCCGGGAGCTGCAAATCCTCGGACGGTGAATCCAGTTGCCTGCGATTCATCTAAAACCTAATAACTGCTGCGCCACAGCATGTTGCCGTGACAACGGAGGCCTGTCAGACAGGGAGGCAGGAGGTTGTTTTTCGCAGCGATCAGATGAGAGTGTCTCCCTCTCACTCTCCCTCTCTCTGTTTCACCCTTCTCTAGTCAGACTGCAACAACTAAAATAAAATATTTATACCCATATCACGTATCCCTCATGATATACATTCAAGCGATGTAGCAGCTATGACTTTAATTCATCTGTTATAGCCGCTAACACACAGGTCCATAATTGAATGCATAATTACAAGCGGCCTCTGGGACATCATGTAGTGCTGCTGAGAATTACCGGTACATGGGTCATGTAAATCATTCCTTCTGCAAGTGGTTTCACTTCTCTCTCTCTCTCTCTGTCTCTGTCGCTCTCTCTGTTTGTTTCGTTCTGAGGGAACCCTCAGGGCAGTAGTCAGTCACAGTGTCGAAAAATTAGCTTGGGCAATCAGCTACTGAGACATGAACGACAAATGACAACAAATTAAAACTCTGAATTCTAAAATTCTCAAGTTCTCAGCTCTGAAAAGAACAAAAGGACCCCCATTTAAACAGGCAGCCATCTTCCCTCAATCAAATAGTCTTCATTTCAAAATGGCTGCTGCGCTACAATCAACCCTGTAACACCACCACGACATGCTAGAAGCGCATCTATAACAGAGCCACAAGACATACCTACGAAAACCACCACCACCAAGAGCCCAACGCCCCCACAGCGAGACAACAATAACCCATTCGACTAGGTTATTCTCCCTCTGTCCGTACAAAGGGTAGAAGGAGTGAGAAGGCATATGCATTGTCGCTGATAAGTCGGGCAACTGGAAAAATTAGATCTGTTTCCGATGCATGTCAATCAGAGACACTTGGGTGTCCAAACCTGCTCTGCTCAATATACAAACAAGACGTCAGTTAATTTGCTCAATAATCAGAGATTGCACTGAGGTGCATTCCATTTGATAGATAATGAAAATGCACTCCACTTGATAGGTGTGAAAACAGCAGGAGCTCATAATACTGAGAGAGGAGAAAAAGCAAGATGATGACACACTCTTGAGTGTTAAATGTCAGAACCACCGTTAGGGTTTCAGTGGAATTATTCAAACACGTGGGCAGTGATAACATTTTAAGACGCTTGCAGACGTTTTGTGTTGCCTACGCACTTGACCTTGTGCAAGCACTCTAGTTCCAAATAAGGGAAAAGAGAAATCGGCTCTCAGAGGATCTAACGCAAGACGTCGGACATGCTGCTGTGATGCTTCTAACAAAAGTCCAATCTGTGTATAATAACAATCTGTGTATGACTTATGAGAAACCCCACAAGGGTTGGGGAGCAGTAATAATAGTCTAATCGCAATGGTATTTATTTACTGTGGCTTGCATGTTAGAAAAAATGGAGATGGAATTGCTGAGTCACAGAGTCAATGTCACCCAGTCGTTACTCTACTCTACCCTCTAGAATCTAACGTCTAGTGAGAGACAGGAAGTGCTGTGCTCTTGCCTCTGCTCCACTTCAAAAGGCACCACATGAAACTGATGCATCATCACAGAAGCATGGGGAAACAATACACTAAAACAATCCTAAATAGTGCCAACACTTTATGCTGATCTCAGTGTTAGAATTTATCAGTTCTGGTGTAGCCGGTAGTCTTGTAGTTGTTCATTGTCAGCCTTTTCCATTGAAAGTGTACAGCTCTCAAACCCATAGGAGAATAATTTATTTTCAATTAGTTGAATGAATCTATTCATGTATGTACCATACCACCTCTTTTTATATATTACGAATTACATAATGATCCAACTAAAGCCCCGATCACATATACAGCGATTTGCTTGTTGGCCATCGCCTGTCAATTCAAAAGTTAAAATTATTTTAACTAACATAACAATGTTTTGCGTTGCCCTTCGTTGTTTCAGCTATAATTGCTGAATTAACATTAACATGGTCTCTTGTCGCTAGTCACCATATATGCTGGCCTGGCCTCAGCATTACAAATTTCCTTCCAGTAAAATGGCCGGAAACAAGCTGAATCATCGGCATGCTTAATTGTAAAAAGAAAAACCTTGCTTATTGTACACATACAGTATGAGCAGGTTGCTGTAGGGCGTAGGATTCAGTGTTCCCGTTAGTGTGCCGATGTGTCACACAGCTTTCCAGGCCCACTTAGTAAAAAGGAAGTAAGGGGGTGGTGGTCTGTCAAATCTTTACTCATCACTGTTGCTTACTCACTGCCTACACCGCCGCACACACACACACATATACTTACAGAAACATCCTTGGTAATTATATTGATGGGTCAGTGTCTGGCCAAAAGAATGTCCAATTAGAAAACCACAGACCTGATTTAACCTACAGTACAAGGCTTCCCCAGTTAATGTCTCACAGAGACATGCCCTCACAGAGAGACTGGGAACCACCACTACACACGATGACTAATTCTGCTTGTTTTTGCTCAGAGGTAGCCTTGGACAGGCCAGGTGTTTACACTGGTGCTTTGAGGACTGGGCATTTTATGCCTGATTCCATCTGCCATGATTTAGCCCGAGAGTCATGCTCTCACAACATTAGCAACCGACAGTGCAGGGATGAGTGGGAGGAAAGTATATGTAAGTCTAGCATGTGTGTGTGTCTCTGCATGTGTCTGTGTCTGTGTCTGCATCTGAGTCTGAAAAGTGAAAAAGCTCTGTATGAAGTATCGGCCTCCTATCTATTGCCATCTTCTATCTATAATGGGAGTTTTACTATAAGGAAAACATAAAATAATTAACTGGACTAGTTATAATACTTTACTTTAGAAAGTTCAGGATTCAAAACAGTGATAATACATTCACAATATTTTCCTCTATCTGTTGTCATTCCTGCTTGGATGCAGGAATTTTCACAGCAATATGGAACACTTCAGTGTTGTATTTTTTGGGGCGTGGGGTTGGGAATGCAAAACACGCATTGGGTACTTCAAGAAAAACAGAGGCCTTTGTCTTGGCACACCATCAGCCCCTGGCTATGAGTCCTCTGGAGGAGAACGGTGGGCCGTCATATGCACACACACACACACACACACACATACTTCCTGTCTCATTTGCCTCCACTGCCATCTAGTGACTCAACTGAGCAAGCTCCCCCACTCACAGATCCCACAGAGCCTGCACAGGGCTTGCTCGGCGTGTCTCGTAATTATTCAGAATCCACATTGTTTTGATCAATTCCATCTGTGGCCTCTTGAAATAGTTTTCTGCTGGTTTTGGTCATGACTCAGATGAAAGAAAGGTCCTCTTTCAAGGGAATTTGAGCAAAAAAGGGACTTCATTTGCAGTTGTGCAGAAATAAACCAGATATTAGAAAAGAAATACTGACTTAATAAACTATAACTTAGCAAACTTCATAAATTATTCAATTGAGTTTACAAGAAATCACGCTTTGGGTTGATTATAATCAGTGTGTACCCATAGTTTAACAATCGGCAATGAAAATAAACCCCCAACATCCTAACTCTGGTTGTCTGCACAACTGAAGTATTTAGCATGCACATCACACAATAGTATCGTTAGCACTACTAAGGCCACGTCATACAAAGGTCAGCAAGTGTGTTTCATTTTATATTACTTATAAATGTTTATTTACAAATTCATTTATTCAATGTAATGCAAACTGACCCTTCATCTCTGTGTTTTGTGTGTGCAGATGACGGTGGCGTCCCCCAGCACTCGTGGCCTGATGGACAACTCACATCCCCAGTCTGTCCTTAGCAAACTGAGTGAGCAACGTTGCCAGGGTCTGTTCTGTGATGTCACCATCGTGGTGGAGGATGTCAAGTTCCAAGCTCACCGCAACATCCTGGCAGCCACCAGTGGATATTTCCGAAATGCCCTAACGTCACTGGATGTCCGAACACCTGGGCAGGTGCTGGAGCTGATGGACATCAGATCTGAGGTGTTTGGTCACATCCTAAACTTCATATACAATTCTAAGGTGGTATCGATGACCGCAGAAGACACCAAGTTGCTAGTAGCAGCTGGAAGACGGTTAGGGATTCCCTTTCTGGAGAAGCTCACAGAGTCAGACAGGCAGAGTACAGGGGTGACACAAGGCCAGGCTTCCACAAACACAAAACATCAGAAACATCAACAACAAAAGCAACAGAAAACCCAAAAACCCTGCGCTCCAAAGAGAGAAACCCCAAGGCCTGAGGATCCCGAATGTACAAAAGGCCCACGGATAACAAACGCCTTTTCCATCACAGAGGTCGGAGCTGGGAACAACCCCTTCACTCCCCTCGAGCCACGGCATGCAGGGCAGCAATCACCTAGCCTGGGCAACCTCCCAGCTGCCTGCCCTGCCCCAAGCGTGACCGCGGCAGAGAGCGAACCGACCCATGCCCTGTCAGAACATTCGTACGCAGTGAGTCAGGGCCCACACAAGGCCCCGCAACCTGATGAAGCAGGACAGGTGAACGACAAGAAAAACAGCAAGCCTACCATTACGCCGCCAAAGACACTGACAAGCCGTAACTTTGGCCCCATCAAGAAGCGCCACAGGCTCAACTGCATCCCTACAAAGACCACACCAGCCCCATGTGACACATCAAGCACTCCTGCACAGGTACCTGACAGCTGCCCTGTCCTGCAAAAAGCAGCAGCACCAGATCCTCTAGATACTCCACTGTCCCCCTTATCCACAGATGCTGAAGCTGTAACAAGTCCAGCGCCTGAGTTGATGCCTGTGACTGAGGACACTACCCAGGTAGAAAGAGAGCCACCTACCCTTAGTCCCCAGGAAAAGCCTGACGTACCAACATACCGCTGTGAGTACTGCCCTGAAGTGTTTGGCAACAGAGCGCTCCTTAACATACACACACAGGCCCACAAGAGGAGGTTCGTCAGTCATTTGTGTTGCAAGCACTGTCACAGGAAATTCATGCACCTGAAGAGGTTGCGCAATCACGAGCAAGTGTGCACCAAGGCGGCGAAAGGTCCACCCCAACTTGAGCCACAAGACAAAACCTCAGACACCGAAGAGCAAACCGAAGATGTTGCATCCAACATAGATGACTCGTCAGAATCTCTGCCTGCGCTACACCTCGACGATACATTCACCCTTGACCCCACGCTGGAAAGCCCCCTCGCTCCACGGCACATCTTGGAGAGGGTCGAGAAAAGCAAAGGAAGCCAAAGGGCTTACAAATGTAGTGTATGTAAACGAGCCTATGTGACACTTTCTAGTCTGAAGAGGCACGAGAATGTGCACTCGTGGCACAGGGCCTACCCCTGCCATTACTGTAACAAAGTGTTTGCCTTGGCCGAGTACCGAACCAAGCATGAGATCTGGCATACTGGAGAGCGCCGTTACCAGTGCATATTCTGCCTTGAGACCTTCATGACATACTACATCCTGAAAAACCACCAGAAGTCCTTTCACGGAATTGACCCAAGGTTGGCTGTGAATAAAAAGTCCGCCAATGGAGGCTTCAAGGGAAGCGTTTACCCCATAAAGCTTTACCGGCTACTGCCCATGAAGTTCAGAAAGAAGCGTTACAAGTCATATAGCCACACATACTCTGATGCGGTGGAAGACCAGGGCTTTGGCACTGCGCCAGGTGACTCCTACCCTGCCGCTCCGTTTCCCAGTGCTCTCCCGAACAGCCTCGATGGCGTTTGCAACACTCAGTCTTTGTTTTCCATGCCGGTCACTTTCATGGCCACCCCCAAAACAGTGGCGGTCGGGATGCCTCGCGTCAGCTTCGAAAGACCATGTGACCAAGACATGGCGCTCTCTGGACTCTCTGATGGGGAAATGCCGAGTATTCCATCGGAGCAAGCAGAAAGACAAGACGGACTGTCAGACACTGAAGACAACGGGTCACCCTTTGGATACACAACAGAGCTGACAGAAGGAAACAGAGTGACAGAAAATGATGCTATATCTCTGAGAGGTGCGGGAAGCAACAATAATAACATACCGTTCCTCCACCTGAATCCCACCGGTTCCTTGGAAAGTGTGAATAACAGACTAGGTGACTTGTCTGCAGCTGCACACACTATCGAGGCCATGGCTAGCCAGCTGCTTCTTCCCAGTGCAGAAAGTCTGAAACCAGATAAGTCAGTGGGAGGCAAAACTGAGACATACATCGCAAAGCCAGCATGTCCAGGTCCATCCATAGATAGCCATGTTCTACCCCTCTGTCACATTACTGTTAAAATTGGAAATGAAGCAATCATTCGCCGCAAAATCAAAGGCTCAAAGTTATTCCCAAGAAAAAGAAAAAGGAAAAATTGGTGTCAGAGAGAGGGAACAAATGAACCTAGTCCAGTGGAAGACAGCGTTGGAAGTCCAAGCCTTCGTCTAAGGACAGAGGTCACCACGTCCATAGTAGAGACTGATCCATATGATGATCCAGCTGATCCTGAAACTGACAAGTTATGGCGCCCATATTATTCATATAAGCCGAAAAAGAAAGGGAAGAGGTTACGATCAAAACATAGGCGAGAGAAGTCTGTGAGGTATTACACAAGACCCTTATCACCCGAGCCTTCGGAAAACTTTATGGAGCCGGACTACAGTCCCAGAGAGAGCCTCTCATCTGATAACACAGAAATTAGAAGAACCCTCAGAAGCAACAGCCCCAAACAAGCACATGCATGCAGCATCTGCAAGAGCCTGTTCTCCAGCGAGTCCTCGCTTAGAATGCACGCCTTAAGTTGCAACCGGTACATCTGCCGAATGTGTGGCAAACAAGCTTCCACAGAAGAGGCCCTGAGTCTGGGGAACCCGCTGGCAGACGAGAGCCGGGATTTTGTCTGCAAAAGTTGCATGGAGGACGGCTCCTGTTTCGACGCGAACGCAAGTCGCAGCCAGGGCACGGAGAAGCGCTACCGCTGTTCCTTTTGCCCTCAGCGCTTCCTGTACCTTGCCACAAAAAGGAGCCACGAGAAGAAGCACCAGGAAAAATCCGGAAAAGGCTACAGCTGCCAATACTGTCACAAGGTCTGCAAGACCACCGCTCACCTGGCTCTGCACGAAAAGCGCCACTTCATCAAGACCGAGGAGAGTGATAACGAAGATGGTGAGATGGAGACCAACAGCTCGACCCTGTTGCACAGAACGCTTGCCGTCAACAAGGAGGAAACAAAGCTGGAGCCATGGGAAGGGACTGAGATCTGTGCCCCTGCTCCCGCTAAGGAAGAGGAACCAACAAATGCTGACAGCGAGGGGCATTATCAGGATGAAGATGTCGGAAGTGACTATAAAAACCCTCCTGTGTTGAGTCCCCGCACTGAAAACCCCTTTCTCGTGTCTCTCTCGGAGCTGCAGAAGAAGACAAAACACAAGCGAAGATACATTCTTGACCGTCCCAAAAGCTTCGGCCTAGAGGGGCATAAACAGGCTGCTGTGGGTAACCAAACACAGGGCCAAAAAGGCCATTTGCCCAGTCTCGGAATAAACAGCCGTTCCAGTACCGGGATGGGCTTCTCTTCCTTTCTGACAAAAGACCCTGTCCCCAAGGGACCCACCCATCATGTACCCAAGCATAGCCTATCCAAGGCACAGTGTCGCTTGTGGACAGAAGAACCTTTTTTTCAGGGGCACAAGTAACTTTTAAAAGTGGGAATGTAACTAACAGAGAATAGCTTATGTGATAAACTGTAGGGCAGGACCTGAATGCTTGATTATGTTGCACCTTAGCTGCAGTTATTGAATTCAACTCCGTCATGTTCACTTTGCAACATGGAGGACTTAATAACTAATATCTATGTAAATAGGGTTTTTGTCTTCACTTAAAATAGAACTGGGTAGTTTTTCATGTTTTTACAAAGAGAATCTGTTTTATTTTTCTATGTTTTTATTTGTCTGTATAAGACATGTCTGCATTTCAAGTCACCCCACTCCTTTGATGTAGCCTATGCATTATGCATTAACTGTGCATACTTAGGTGCACTTTGAGCATACAACAGCAATGTTAGCTAATAATGTGACTTATACGTGGAACACATCACATTAGATTTCAATTGCACCAACATGCCACTATTGCACATATCTAAAGGTGTTCTGTTGTTATTTTAATTGAGCTAACCTTTTAAACAATTCACAGCTGCCCTTTTGCCTGAATTAGGATCCATGCAGCATTCTGATTCCAAATGTATCTTTTCAGTTGTGTATTACATTCTTCATTTCCTAAAAAAAAACATAAGCCATAAATAGTTGGGCATCTCAAAACACACAAAGACTATGCCATTACTTTCTTCAATAAAGACTAATGTTTCCTGAACTGACTGTGTTTAATACTTGATATATTTTGATACATTATAATTCAGGGCCTCGTCCTGACCAGGTGACCACAGATTATTTTTACAGCTGGGAGCTCCTGACTTTTAATACAGAGAAAGGGAGCGAGAGAGAGAGAGAAAACAGATAAACTAAATACAAAGGCTCTTCTCCCTGCACTCTTCCAGACGACTCTGCCCTGGTTTAAGATTGCTGACTTGTGCAGTCGGAAGTTCCAGCACGCATACTGTCTGTTTATTTCATTTCAGTACTCTCTCTCTCTCCGTCTCTTTCTGTATCTCTATTGCTCTCTCATTCATTCACTCACACACACTTAGAGTCTTTCTGCACCCTCAGGGGTCGGTCCATCTGAGAATCTCATTCCTTTTCCTTCACCGGCCTCCTGCACAATGCAGCATTCACAGACAGCACGTCCCACGTGACGGCATCGCCAGATGTTCCCCCCTCCCAGCTACCTCCCATCCCACCCCTATTCCATATCTAAGACGATCTCCCATCAGCTAAATTCTTTACATGAACCTCCCTGCACTTTGCGTCCCAAGCTCAGGAACACTCCTATGTCCACCCGACCACCCCATCATTCCTTTCCCACTCAGGCGATATCCTACCACCAACATCTGGGTCCTGTCCTGATGTCTAGTCTGAATGTGGAGATAGTAAGCATAGGTACAGAGCAAGTTGGTGGTCCTGTATAAGTATAAGTATATATACTTTTTTGATCCTGTGAGGGAAATTTGGTCTCTGCATTTAACCCAATCGGTGAATTAGTGAAACACAAACAGCACACAGTGAACACACAGTGAGGTGAAGCACACACTAATCCCGGCGCAGTGCCTGCTACAACGGCGGCGCTCGGGGAGCAGTGAGGGGTTAGGTGCCTTGCTCAAGGGCACTTCAGCCGCGGCCCACTGGTGTAATGACCTGTAACAGACAGACAGAGAGATAGATAACACAACATTGCACAGTAGTCTACATAGGCCGAGCCTACATACATACACTGCATAATACATACATATATATATTAAAAAAGTAGAATGTATCTTTAAGACCAAGATGATAATTCTGTTTAATGAGCAATTGAGGTGTCCAACCTGCACTGTTAATTTGCATCAGTAACCCCTTGGCGGCTACCATGAGGCTGCCTTTTTCTGTACTTGCTGCACAAGAGAGGGTCTGAGTGGATCCTGTGTATGCAATTCAGATTTGGTTGAGAGCATATATTCAATTCATATTAATTATTTAGCCTAAACTCATGAACACACATAATTCTGCCACTGAACAGAATCCCAGGGGATAGGCCTATCATAGTTCGAAAAATACAAAAGAAAAGACACCTTTAAGACCACTTTAGGGAAAGTTTCTAAACTCTGTCTAACTTGGCAATGGCCTACTACAACTTTTATAATCATGCATTATTATTATAAATGTAAAATGAACCACACCCAGAAAACTGTCACTCAATACATAATGGTAAAACACAAAAGCATGTAGACTACAGTAAATGTAATCTAAAATCTAAATCTAAATGTAGACTTTTCACATGCCCAACTAGTTGTTTCTGTAGTAGGATACTTTGTAGCCATTACGGTCCATTACTGTACTCAGGAATAACTTTCTCTCCTTCAGGCTACTTGCCAGCATCATCTAAGGACTCTCCATGATATAGGCTAGTAGAGACGACATATAATTTTCAGAACCGCTTTAAACTGCATCATATTTATTGCAACATGATAATTAGGCTACAAAGATGTGTAGCAATCTTCTTTAAAGACAGCCGTCCACCGGACTTCCGTTTGTTGGACTAGTGAGCCGAGAGCCGATTCACACAAATCCTTCGTCTGATGTCAGCGTGTGGCTTCAACCAATCGAGTTCGTAGTGACGCCACGGTGGGCTGGACGTCAGGTTGCATTCATAAACGGATGTGATAGTTAAGTATTGAATGTACTGTACAGATATAGACAGAACTTGAACCATGGCGGAAGAAGACGACACGAAAATTCGGATTTTACAAAGTCTACGGGGAAAGATCTGTAAGTCCGACGAGCTGCTTGATTGTATTCAAAGTCTGAGAGTAGAGAGGGGCATTAAAAGTGATCGACATACGAAAAAGAGGGGCGCGGTGCGATCAACACACACGCACTCACATACACACAGGGAGCGAGACCCAGTCACTACTTGCTTAACGCTGGAGAAGCGTTGTGAACTGTGCTAGCTAATAACGTTAACGTTACTACATGCGTATGATATAACTCCGTTCCCAATAAACACAGCCTTTGTTACAGCATTACTAACCATGTAATTACATTTGTACTACTATCTTTTTTCAATGATGACACTTTTAAAATGACCGCTCAGACAGACATCTGAACGAGTATGCCCCTGTTCCTTATAATGCTAGCAAGCCCTCATACAACCTTGCTAACTTGCTAGCCATAGTACGAATCAAAACACACGAGATTGCTAACTAAGCTAGCTATCAGAAGCTGCTGCCTAATTATTTGGCAGTTTGTCATTATATTGCAGAAGCTTTCAAATGTGGTGTTACTACTCTATCAGGTTAACGTTACATCATGTAATTGAAATATCGCAGTTCGATATCGATAGTTACTTTGATTAAGCTGCCGCGGCTAGCAAACAGTTGTGTGAATGAATCACACTTACGTGAAATGCGGGCTAGATTGGACTCTCAGTTTTCAACGAAACTTGCGACATACTCGTGGCAGGAAGTTGTGTTATATTCTGAAACTAATAGTGGCCTGTGGATTTCTAATTAATCCCGTAAACTCAAATGACCGATGTGTCAAACCAATTCCTGACAACTCCTGCTGATATTTGGCTAGCTATCGCCACTAAAATGGCTTGATGGTTAACTTGAAGTGTGTACTCGAAGCATACTCGAGCAGAGCTGTAAACTAATGTTACATGCTGTTGGTATTGTAGGAAGTGTTGACAATAACGTTACGTGGTTAGATTAACAATTTATTACAATTCAACAGTATGCTATATGCGTCGCTGTGTACAGTGCCGTGTAAACTTTAAACATCAGAAAAGCGCAATAGTCTAGGCCTACAATAGAATGTATCATGGCCACATAACTTGTCAGAATATCTACCGATAGCTGGGAATATAGACCGTTTTCAGTGTCTCCAGCTACATCGAAAACATCTCCCAGTCGTTTTGGCCAGTGCAAGAATGACTCCGGGTAATTTTGCCTCACACAATTAATAAATGTATTAGATGATAATAAATCATCCTGATGTTAGTTAACGCAAACCCCTATAAGTCTTGTAAAATACTCCCACTATGCCCTCGTTACAGTGAAAAACCCGGGCTGCGCTAAGAACTGTTCTCGCTGTAACACAAAGGATTATTTATCCAGTTTTATCAATGAGAGCTTACAAACAAACCCGCTATCAGACCAGTCCATTAAACAACAGCTCGCATTAAAGGACTATAATAGAGGTGATTCATTTACAGTACAATTCCAGTGGGTTTCCCAAGTGCCTCCTCAACTCACTTCCTACACACCGTGTCTCTGCGCTTCATTTTGGTGAAGCATCACTGCTAATGGCCCTCTAGCTGGGCACTGAAGTAGCTATTAGTTCTCAAGCATATGAATTACATTAACCCAGGGACACAGCTACTGTTATACAAAGAGTAATGTCAAATAGGTAGCACCTGTAGTATTTGAGGTATTATGCTGTGACATCTGTGATTGAAAGCTGAGGGTATAGCACTGACAGAAGTGTTGGTGTAGTTCAGGTTGAATTAAGTTGATTAATTTCCTATTTTTAAAAGCTGTCTTAAAACCTGAACTGTCTTTATAGTTGATACATATTAACTGAGATGTGCCGAAATGGTAGTTTGGCTGTTATTGTTACTGCTTGGCAAGTCTTGTGGATTTCTTTTTAAACATACTGTAATATGGTTCAGGGAGAAATCAAATACATCATTGCAGAGATTGGTCTACAGTTGATGGGGCAAATAGTGTTTGCACTGCTAAAGTGAAGAACAAGAAACCATGTGATATCAGCATGGTGTTTGGCATTGGCATGGTTTCTTGTTTCGGAAAATGGACATGCATAGGCCACAAAGAGGTCTTGTCAGAGCCACACGTTTTGCAGTTGAAAATTGTTCTGTCCTCCATCTGACTTGGCACATTATTCACTGTTGTTTGTTTTTGTTGGGGCATGTTCCATGCTCATCTTTACACAAACCCTATTTTTATTTAATTTAGCCTAGTTGTGAAAAAAGAAAGTGCAGAAAGTAAATGCCTGTTTTTAATCCTTTTTTTCACATCAGACTTCACATCTGCAGGCTGTTGTTAGTACCTATTTTGATGTCATTTGGTGCCTACTGGTCTTAGCTATTTCTTTCCTGAGTGTACCGTCTTATTCTGTGAGTTTTCACCTGAGTGGACTGAGGAGATAAGTGACTGCAGGCTGCTCGTCACAGTAAGGGTCAGGACAGGGGGGATTATCCACAGGTTTTCTGAGCCCGGCCATCGGCCCTTTCCCTTCTGCTTAAATGTTCTTTCTGCCACACACATAACAAATGCCATAGTTATACCACGGACGCAAGGCTGGTTTGATTTGGTCGCCCTTCAATTTCTTTTGCCAGAAGGCTAGATTTTTATTTTATTTTTGCCCTTTGTATTGAGCAGAGCATCTCAGTGTGTAGAGCAGCGAACACAGCCAAAGTTAGTGTGTTATTTGCGCGAACCACTGGCAACGATTCACTGGAAGCACAGCAGAAGAGCGGGCTAACAGGATGTTATGTATGACATGCATGGATTCCTCAGAATGGGGGTGTTGTGAACACAGGGATGGACATTATTTTTCCTTCTTTCGAAAAAAAAAAGACAAACAACATTTTCTAGGTTCACTGTTTTCTAGGCAAATGAATTTTTGCGTCAGTCCTGCCAAGTCAACCACAAGTTTTGAATGTGCGCATCTGAATAAGGTTTTGACAGGATGCTGGCAGTAACCGTACAGCCACTCAACTGTGAACCAATTTATGAACTGTTTGTCCACCATGTGCGCCTGGATGCCGGTTAATTTGTTAGGCCTCCCTTTGCATCCGCTGTTTTTGTTCTTCTGCCATCATTCAGCAATTACAGCAGTATTGTCACTGGAGGCTCAGGCCTGGATGCCTGCAGTCCGCACAAGCTTAAGTCAGATCGCTTTACCGTTGTTGTCTGTTAATGTGAAGATAAGATAAGATCAGATAAACTTTATTAATCGCATGAGAGGAAATTACATTGTTACAACAGCAGCAGAAAAACAAACTGGCAACAGACAACATGTAACCATTGGGCACAAACGAATCAGACAACAATGTAATTTTGCTGACTGATGAGACCTAAATAATAGCTGTCAGACCGAGAGTGAGTAATATTTATGCCATTTTACGAAACTTAAACAGGAAACTAGCATTTTTCAGTTGTGGGGTTGTTAGTGGGTTTATGATTGTGCAAAAGCGACTCAAGTGTTGTTTCTGACGCTCCTATGTTGTTTGGCTGTCAGATGAGCTTGTATATAAGAAATAATAATGTGTAAATCAGGTGTTGTAAGGAAATAACAAGTTACAGGCCCATGATCCCAATCTCTCTTTTTTCTCATTTTAATGCAAGGCTTATAGGTCACCTCCAAAGCATAGCCACATCTATTGTTCATAGACTCTGACAGTGTCTCCTTTACACAAACAGAGCTATTTACATGCTCACGCCAGATGCAGGTGGAACACGCAGGTGTACACAAGTGTGCGCACGTATACGCACACACACACACACACACACACACACACACAAAGTCACACATACTCCTCATGTTGACTCCAGATAGTGTTTGTGCCAAATCTACAGGTGTCAAGCTGGGCATATAGTAAGGGGTTTCAGTTAGATGTGAGAGAAACTCTTTTCAGTTACAATTCAAAACAGTTCTTCAAATAGTCACAGAAAAAAAAACAGTTCTTTATTGTTACTGTATTATTATTATTATTATTATTATTATAAACACATTGGTGAACAGGACATTTCTAAGCTATATTCAGTTATTCAAAAAGTTAAGTATACAAAATAGCCTATAGCCTAATGTAATGTAATGTTGGAAGTGGAATTGTAGTATTCCCAGAATCTCTTCAATTTTAAAAATGCCAATATCGCTCGGCAACTGAATGTCATTGTAATATTGAGGTCTCAAATTCACACCCCTAGTTTCAGTGCTACGCTACGCATCAATGAGCTGTGAGGAAACTCTCGCATTTAGAGGAACTACCACCACGGGCTTCTAAACCTCTTACGAAACAGGCCTGTTCCTCTTGCTACTGATAGAGGTCCTTGCTCACTCTCTCCCTCCCTTCCTCCTTCTCATTCTCTCTCTCTCTCTCTATCTCTCTCTTCCTCCCTGTCCCGATCTCTTGTCTCCCTCTCTTTCCAGCACAACGGAAGAGCAACAATGTATGTAGGGTTTTCAGTTTAGACTCTCACATGCTCTTTATGAGTTTTACCACCCCTGGCGAGCCAGTGTACAAATTAGACTAAGAATTAGAGATCCACCGATATGGAATTTTAGGGCCGATAACGATAACCGATATTTATTGGTTTGTTGTGGCCGATACGATAAGATAACCGATAATATTACTCTTGAAAAAAAAATGTGAAAAGTGATTTGGGGAAAGCATTTAATAAGCATAATTTTATTGCAGTAATTTTACCTACCACCAAACGATGGACAGAACTCATAATAGTCCTCAATAGTACGGCAGTCAACAACATAACAGTAGCCTAGCCCTACAGTATGTGTGGCTCCTTTAAGTGAACCTGACGTCAGTGAATTGCGAGTGAGTGGCTAGAGTTTGAATCGTTTTCATTTAGGACTAAACGCTCATAAACAGCTCAGCTTGGAATAAGCTACAGTATAGCGACCAAATCAGAGTTTGTGAGGGAAACTTAGGTTTAGTTTCAACTGCGGGTAACTGTAAAGCTGAAACTCCTCAGACTGTATCTTATGTCTAGCCTACTCTGTTGCGCACAACCTGCTGCAGCAGAAATGAAAGGCGTTAGCCCCGAAGGTTTTAATAACTTATTATGATGACCTGTCTGGAACTGAAGCACGAATGGTTAGCATATTTCTAGGTGATAATACAAAACCCAAGCTAAAGTAATGCAAATATAATACTGAAGTATGAATAGTTAGCATATTTCTAGGTAATAATACAAAACCCAAGCTAAAGTAATGCAAATATAATACTAAAACACAACTTAGAACTAGGCCTACTTATTTACTCGTCCCACTAACGAGTTTGTTTATTTGTTTTCCCGACCAGCGCGGTAAAGTGCAAACACACAGGGGGCCTGTACTACGAAGGGAGCTTAACCTACCCAGATGTAACCCAGGGTTACTTTGTTAAACCAGGGTTGACAAAACCTGGTTATCTTAAGTGGTGTTAATCGGTACTACGACGCTGATTATGAAGTTGATTTGTTGAGCCGGGGTTAACCTAATTGGAGTTTGTGCGCGTTCACATAAAAGGGGCGGGTTGCAGCGCAAGTCACCACTTTCAATGATGACGCGATCACCTTATTTTACGGATGAATTATTATGACAAGTTATGAGGAATTAAAACCCACTCTACGACAAAAATCAAATACGTCGGCAGTGAACAAAGCAAGGCTGTTGGCAACGTATTGCAGATCGGGTAGCCTAAATGCCTAAAAGTAAAGTTTTATTCCCACATGTTCTTCAAATATGTGTTACGGAGGATTAGTAGCTTGCGGAATGTCTGAAATGAGTTGAAATAATTAAATAGTCTATTTTGAGTTCATAGAAAGGCCTACAGATGCAACCAGTAATAAGGATAATTGAATGTTTAAGTAGCCCCCATTGACTGATTTAGTGTATGCCTAATCCTGTGAACATTTCAGATGCAACACCATTGCAAAACGCACATGGCAGCAGGTGAAAATGAAAAACAAAAACATTATTCAGAATAGTAGGTTTATATAGTTATAGCTTGCATTAATATTTCTTAATTCTGAAAACATGTAGGCCTAGCTTATAGCCTTCACTTGGCCTCTGTTTTACAGCTAACAAGAAAAAGGTGTCTTTAAACAGTACTGTAGGAGGAAAGGCACCAGCGTGTTTTACAGTAGCAGAAGAGTTGGCCATCGCAAATAATAGTGGAAGGCCGATTATGGAGGGGGTTGAGGGAGGCATTCGGTCGGATTCTGGTGCTGTGGAAGTGTAGCCTTTATGTGCAGGGTACAGTAATATGACATTCAATTCAACAAGTTTGTTAAAATTGTCCGATTTATTTTCGGACATACAGTATTCTTGCATCACCGATGGAATACATTAATGTCCACGTACGGGCATTGCTATGAGACGTCTTCCTAGATCATCTGACAAAGATAACGAATTCCCTTGGCTGACAATATATATCTTCATAGAGAATATCTATATAGGCTATATATATTTTCTGGCGGTCTCTAAAACCGTGAGTCCCTCACGATTTGCGCTCCAATGTCGTATGGATCATCCAGGTAGGCCTACGCCGACATGTCTCGGGAGAAATTGTTAGTGGAGGGGTGGTACTTATAAAGGGTGTGGTTAACGGAAACCTTGGGTTAACCAAGAACATAACCTGGTCGGAGCAGGTTTGAGATGCAGCGTAAATTGCCACGGCAGCATACCTCGGTTAAAACCTATCCACCTTTCGTAGTACGGGTTAATCGGGAAGTTACGCCACACGTGATCAAGTTACTCTCGAAGTTACCCAGATAAGCCAGTAACCCCGCTTCATAGTACAGGCCCCAGCACAAGACGGCTCTAGATAGGACTGAGCTCCGCTCTGTTAAGGTTAAATGGCGGATCATTCACGAGAGGATTTTGAGATGCACAGATTCCCAAATGAACGCATATCCACAGATTTTGTTAGAGTGGTGAAATACATTCACACCGCTAAAGTATAGCCAACCAAGCTCAAGTAGCTCAGTGTAGCAGGACGGACCTTACGTAGGCCTAAATTAGGACTTTAAAAAATATCGGCGCAAATTATCGGCCAGAATTCTGTTATCGGACCGATAATAATATTTTCATTTTTTCACTTATCGGCTAATAATATATCGGCCGCCGATATATCGTGCATCCCTACTAAGAAATGGTAGTGTGGTGAGGCATAAACACACTCAGCGAAATGTTTTTAAAAAGTAGCTGGTTTCTCTACTCCAGCAGTTTATCATTGCACAGATACTGAAGCCTAAATTGCTGCTGCTTAGTACTCACTGTCCACATCCAGTTCACTAGCATCCATTGTGTGTGTCCTAACAGGCCGCCTCATCTACTCGCAAGAATGAACAGCTTCATGACAAAAGAGCTGCTCTCACTTTTATAGATTGTGAAGAAGTTGACAGGCCTGAAGATCGGTCCAAATTGGTCCTGTACATCTTATTTTGGCTGATGCTGAAACCCGTATAAACACTTTAACTCTGCAATGGTTAGCCCCATTTCCAGTAAAGGCAAGGCCATCTCATTTATGTTTCCTGACACCCATTAAGGGCATTTTCATTATCTGCGGGGGAAAAATCTGCATAACAAAATTATAAATAGCTTATTGTCAAATCGATGTCCAAATCTTTCCAGCGACAAGGAAAATGTCAGTACAATTCTGTAGCGGCTGACCTATCAGACGAGACGAAGCGCATTCACTTTGACCCTTACTCAAAACGGACATGCTCAATTAAACTGTGCAGCACAACAAATTACTGTTGTCCTGATTTGTTGAACCTAGATGAACACAAACAAATAGGCCTATAGTCCTATGCTGAGGGGGAAAAGGTGTATGCACACACTATGCTAAGATATGTCGAGATCACTACAAAACGAGAATTGCAGATATATCTGATAGCCTATTTCCTGATTTTTTTCCCCCTTTACACATCCATCCTGAGAGCGTTGGTTAAACTTGGTTGGAAGTTCACAATGTGTAATAGTTTTCTGTCTGATAACTGCGAAATAATTTCTGTTAGTGGACCTTCAACAGTCTGTATTCAAATCTCCCCTTAACTGTACACTGTTGCCACAGCATCAGAGCTCTCTCTCTCTCTCTCTCTCTCTCTCTCTCTCTCTGTGTCTCTTTCTCTCTCCCTCTCTCATTGACAGATTTCAATGAGGCTACAACCGATGTTGTGTTATGGAGGGTCAGGAACTAGATTTCATGGCGTTAAACAGTTGCTTGTTTGTTAATTAGCTAATATTGTGCAAAAGGGTGTTGTGTCCAGTCTTGGATGTGGGCCGAGTATGAATGGCATGTAACCTTTAACCTCTGTCATTTGACAGGCATTTCCAGAGTGACATGGCAGGGCCTGAGGAGCACTGCTCCGCACAGTGCTGTTCTGTGTGGTTCTGCACTGTGCTATGCTGTGTTGTTCTGCATTTCGCTGTTCAGTGTTTTACACTGGGCTGTTCTGTGTTCCGCGCTGTCCTGTTCTGTGTTCCGTGTTCTGTGTTGTGCATGGTGTGGGGAGGGCAGGAGGCTGTAGCAGTTGGCAGGTCAGGCGAGCGGAAGCTTAGCGGCAGCTCAGGATTTCCTATAGTTTTCCCAGCCACCTCTCCGGGATTACGCATATTAATAGCTCTTTAAAGAGCTGAGCTGTATACCTGCTTTAACACACACACACACACACACACACAAACACACACACACACACACATGCACACACAGTACCATAGACAGAGGCTACAGTCAAGCATGCACGCACATATGCATTCCCCTATATCCATGCTAATGGATTAGCACAGATTTATATACCAAAGATATACACAACACACACACACACACACACACACACACACAAACACACACACACACAGGTAGTGTGATAATGGTAGTTGTAAATTTACCAACTGTGTATAAATGTCATAATAAAGTAGTCATAAAGTCATTTGCTTTAGTCATAGATGGGGATGAGCAATCAGTCAGCATGAGCAGTCTTGCTGGCAGGGCTCCCGTTGTTATTTCTGTTGGTTTTGCAGAGGTAACACCAGGTGAGTCCAGGTGGTTGGAGTTCAGTCCGTGGCGAGAGGAAATGAATCATCGGCCGCTATTAATTAGGTTTCTTTTCCTGCTTCAGAGGAGCGACCTGTCTGTGCAGGTCGCTCTGGTAACAAGATAGACAGTTAGACAAATATGAAGATGGAGGCGAAGAGCTAAAGTGCTCACGGCTCACAAGAACACACACACACACACACACACACACACTACAATCATCTTCTGCAGGCACAGATTTTCTGTCACTTATACATTCTCCCTCTATCTTTCTCATATACATGCACACATACACACGCACGTACACATGCACACACACACAAACACACACACACACACACATACACACACACATTCTTTCTGTCTCTCTCACACATTCACACGAAAACATACTTACACAAACTCCCCTCAGCTGGCCTCACTCTGTCTCTCACATGCAAGTACGCACGCGCACACACACACACACACACACACACACACACACACACACACACACACACACACACACACAAGCCATTCACACCCACTTATGCGGCCCATTCATGAATTCTACTCTGCTGCGTAGGCTCCTGGTTAAGCTCTGGCCATCCCTCTGAATGACCCAGCCAGCTGACACAAGAAAAGAAGAGCATGTGCCGACTACATCCCCTCTCTCCCTCTCTCTCTCTCTCTCTCGCTTAGTTTCTCAGCCCACATGAACTGCTCCCTTGTCTCAGATCTTTCTTCAGTGTTGCCTGACTAAAGAAATAGTGTCGCTTGAATACAGAAAACAGTTGAGGAAGGCATGCATTAAGGCTGCATAATATATTATTTTGCAATCACATTGCAGGGCATGCAATAAAGTATGGTTTGCGCTCAAAGAAATCTCCTCAATCATTCTAGCTCAGGAGTCTTTTTTCGCTTCAAGAACTGCTACTTGGACAAAATAAGCATGGCTGAGAGCTACCAACATTTTGTAGGCTATTAGTAGCATGTATTCACATAGCTGATCTCCACCTAAAACAACTGAATAAGCTTTGTATGAGTGTTAAGGTTCCTTTCGCCTTTACATTCTCTGTTTGTAGCCTGTGAGTTTGCTTTGATAGGAATTGTAACAGGTTTACCAGGTGACTTTGTTATCAGTTTTATGAAGATTTTCCTTAAACCTTTTGGAGAGCTTCTCAGAAACAGATGAGCAGCTACAGGTAGCTTATGAGCTACCAGAGAGACCCCTGTTTTTTGTTATTCAAGTCATCTGGTGAGAAAAGATGGTCAGGGTTTTTTCCAGTATGACACAGCCCTTGTGTGCATGTTTAAAGCTATAACATTTAGCCTATTGGATTAATCAATTAGCTGTCGACTGTTAAATTAATGACCGTCTTTTATCATAATCAATGAATCAGGTACTTTACCTTCTTATTTTTTTAAGAAACAAAAGCAAACATCCTCCAATTCCAGTTATTTACATTTGAATATTTTCTGGTTTCTTGTATTGTCCTTGATTTTGGGAGTTTGAACTAAACAAGATATTGGAACAAAACAAGATATTAGGAAACACTGATCAACATTTTCCACCATTCTGGACATTCTGTGTGTGTGTGTGTGTTTTTGGGTGGGTTCTTATAGAGGAACGATAGAGATACTGAGAGAAAAAAGAGATAAAGAGAGAAATAAAAGAGATGGGAGATGTATGGGGATGTAGTGTGTGAGGTCTCGGGGGCTTGTGCCAGCTCTGTTCTGGGTGTCGTTTGCTTGCAACATGTGGCTGTGGTCTGCCTTTACTTCCGTCACTAAGCAGACTATACACAGCACCGCACTTGACGGTGCACCTGTGTCTGTGTGTGTGTGTGTGTGTGTGTGTGTGTGTGTGTGTGTTTGTGTGTGTGTGTGTGTGTGTGTAGGAGAGAGTGATGGGGAGGACCCCTAGGGAGGATGAGGAGGCAATTTGTGTGTGTCTGTTTGTGCTTGGGGGGGTTGGGGGGTGGGTGGGGCGACTGCAGTGTGGTGTTATTCTCTTCTCTTTACCTCTTCTCCTTGTCCCTGGAGAATCATGAAGAACTCGCAGGTCCCCTTGGAGGCTGGGTGCTCTTCCTGTGTGTGTGTGTGTGTGTGTGTGTGTGTGTGTGTGTGTGTGTGTGCGTGTGTGTGTGTGTGTGTGTGCGTGCGCGCGCGTGTACGTGTGTGTGTGTGCACTAAATGTTTGTCTATCCGAGCACATGCCTGAGTAGGAAACAGCAAGACACCGCTGGCAGGACGTTCTGGGTAACCACCGCTGCCACCTGCCTTTAGGGTCTGTGTGGCACAAAAGGACAAGAGGCTCTCCATGCGCTTCCCTGTTTGAACTCGCAGAGATGTTCTACAGGATGAACGCACATATTCTAGTGTGTGTGTGTGTGTTTGTGTCGTGTCAGGCAAGAGGGAGGGAGCGTTGCTTGGTGTCTAAATGTGGTTCCTGGACCTCCGAGACCTATACATCCAGGAAAAATAATCCCAGTTGAGGGATGAGCATGAAAGTGTGTCACGTTTCATCGAGGAGATGAAACCACCAGGATTAGATTTGTGTGTGTGTTTGTGTTTGTGTGTGTGTGTGTGTGTGTGTGTTTGGAAGTGTGTGTGAGAAAAACAAAGATTATTTTGATGTACAGAGACATCTGCGTACTGCCATCACAGTCTAGTATTTTGCTCTCTGTGGTGTTTTTGAAAGAGGCTTTTCTCTCCTTATTTTTCTCACTCCCCCTCACTTTCTCTCTCTCTTCCTCTCTTTCTCTCACTCTCTCTCTCATGCTCTGACTCTCCCTCTCTCTCTCTCTCTGTGTTGTTAAGAGCGCAGGCTTGTGAATCAGAGCGGTGCTGGAAGGCAGGGGTGTTCTGGGAGGAAGTTAGCGCTCCGCGCCTGAAACCACATCTTATAGCAGCGAGCCTCCGAAGCGAGGACCGCATCCGCCTTCGCCACGCCATGCTCCACCGCGGCCGCCTGCCCCTCCGTCCGCCCAGTCTCTCTGACGCTAGCACAACTCGGCCTTGCGCTTGCTTAACTTCCCTCACCCAGTGCCAAACGGCGAAAGGAACCCGAGTCATCCCTAGTCTCAGAGGCACTGTTGCTGAACTGGGCTGAGGTTTAGGCCAAACAGCAGAGCACTGCACTGCCACTGACAAACACATTTGTAGACTCCGTTTTGTGATTGAAGTGGCTCTTACATTTGCATTGCTTTGATATTCACAAATGTAATTCTCACTGACACAAAGGAAATTATGCAGTTGTGTAGGCTACATTTTGTCTCAATAGGAGACAACATATCCTGATAAAGCAACAAGCCAATTCATGTAGGTGGAGAGGAATTATTGGAGTGGGCAAGTGGCCATGGACAAGATGAACTCTAAATGTTCTTCAGCTTGATCAGTCTGACCACATACGTGAAATGTGTGTTTATTTATTCGATGGTCTTTGTTGATCTGGGGGGGGTTGGTCTTGTGACTTTCTGAATGTAAACAGGATTTCACCATCATAATTCACAACGACAAGCAGTATATCACACACACAGACATACACATCCTGCAGTGTTGGAAGTGACTAATATGTTGTTTGTTAAGAGAAATACTGCTCTGTGTTACTGTTGCATGCACACTGTCGTCAGGACCACAGCATCATGGCATTCTCCGCACTGCCAGCTATCACCATACTGTGTGTGTGTGTGTGTGTGCGTGTGTGTGCGAGTGTGTGTGTGTGTGTGTGTGTGTGAGTGTGTGTGTGTGTGTGTGCATGTGTGTTTGTGTGTGTACATGTGTGTGAGAGAGAGAAAGAGAGTGTGTGTGTGTTTGTTTGTGTCTCAGTCATTGCTATAGGAAACGATGCAAATACCACAGAAAGATGACAGTGCCTTAGCACACAGATCCAGTCTGATCCCTTGCAAATGACTATGTGGACAGTCAAGATTGGATTTGAACAATGGGATTAGGGAAGCAAACTGGAATTGTCTTCAATGTGAACATAATCTAATAAGATACTAAGCCAAAGGTGCCATGCCAATAGACACTGTTTAATAAAATAAACATTAGGTCACATAGGAAATAGTCTCCAATGCTTGACAAAAGTGGCCTTCATCACTAATGACACCAAAGATATAGGCCTAGGCTATACTTTTTGGTTAATGAGATTTTGGTGGTTTGTGTATAGTGAATATCTCAAGAAACACTTTGAAATATGTTAGCTGTTGTATAGCAATGTGAAAATGTGCCATTATACTGGATATGTGGTTGCAAGACTGTAGTCTCACAGATTAAAAGAAACCTTCAATGAAAATCTCCATTGAAGAAAGTTTTTAGTCCAGAACTAAAATTAATCTATGTGCAGAAAAATGGATTATGATACTTAGTCCTAATGCTCAAAGGCTCAAGATTGCATTTGTATCTATAACATACACAACTGAATGGCCTGAATGGGCTGAAACAATTCATAACATCTAAACAAAAAACTCAACATCATGGTCCTACCTAAGGCCACGGTAAATAAAAAAAAAAAATCCTTTTACATAAAATGTAAATATACAAAAAGCACTTAGCGCTTTATAGACTGTTGTGTCAAGTGGCATTGAGAGCTATTCATGCTGTTTGTTTGTGGTGGTAGTTACCATTGAGAGAGTTGCAGGAAGTGAAGGCTTGCCTGTTTTTGCTGTGTTCACATGTGATCGCCTGCTGCAGAGCACCATGCCTGTCTGACTGACCTCAGTGTTCTGACCTTCACCAGGTCAGGTCACCAGGTAGAGGATTACAGTTCCACAAAGTCAGTGGAGAGAGGGTTGAGGTTACATGCTGCAGGTTACATGCTGCAGAGGTTAGATGCTAGCCTAGCATCTATGCCTTCTGCATTTAGTAGTTAACTACTAAGTAGTGAGAATGTGGTTATGTGACATGTGTCCCGGTTGATCCGGAAAGGAAGGTCATCTAGTGATGTTATGTTATAAGCCCAGCGTGGGGCAGTGAAGTCAGTCAGTGCTGGTGTGGTATGGGGCTGGACTCGGCTGCCAGAAGCAGCATGGCTCACCTGTGAAACTACTTTACCACTAAATCAGCATTGCAGATGTGGCCTGTAAATGGCTGCCTTTGAGTGAAGCCATGACATGAAGTTGAGATCTTGTCATATTTTTGTCCTAGCACCAATATAGGGCCGTGCCATGAATTCCAACGATTATAAAAACAACATAATCAAAATATAACGATTGTTTTTGTTGCATTCCGTTTTACAACAATGCTCTCGTTTTGTCTTGAGTTATAAATCCAGCACACACCTTTTGCTTTACAGTGGTAACTGTTGTATACATTATCTTTTTTTGCATGTGTTTGCATATTATTTGTTTTTCAGTTGAATTATTTAATATAATATTTAAAATGGATTTTAATTCACTGTTAAGTTTTTAAAAATGGATGGAATATGTTTCCAAAATCATTGAGTATGAGTAATCATCGTGTTAATGAATCGTGATCTCAATATCGAACAAAATACTGATTATGGTTTTTGCCATTTCAAGCAGCCCCAGCACTGCATACTGTTTTCTGATAATAAGCAGCATTTTCTAGTTTTTGCTGCAAACCAGCCAATAATCTATGAGCACCATAGTGTGTCCAGTAGCTAATTTGTTTGTTGCTTGTAAAATCTCACATAACATTTGCACAGCTTTGTATTGATGTTAGTGGATGAATGATGACAAGACAATATCTGTATGACAGTAATATATGTACTGAGACATACGGTGTGTTGCATTGTGATTTGTAATGGCATACTGAAAATGTAATAATGTCTTTGTTTTGTTTTGTTTGTTTGGTGTAGGTGAAGCAAAGAACCTAGGTCCAAGCTCGGGGCCCACGCGATTGCGTGACGTCTCCACCTTCTGCACCATCAGCCTGGACCAAGAGGAGGTGTTCCGCACAAAAGTGTTCGAGAAAACCTTAAGGTTAGCCTCTACAAACACAACCTACGCTCACACATAAACACACACACACACACACACACACACACACACACACTCACTCACTCACTCAGACTGGCGTGTTTGCCATGTTTTTATGGTCATGCTTCTTGCTTTGGTAATTTTCTAAACACTTAACTATGACATTGTCCAGACCCGTGAAGTCTAGTCAGAGACAAAGTTAAGAACGTAACTAGTGCTGTCAGTTAAACGTGTTATTAACGGCGTTAACGTAAATCTATTTCAACGGGGTAAATTTTTTATCGTGAGATTAACGTTCTTTTTGGTGTAACAAACTTTGTAGTTTTTTCACAAGCTGTTGCAACAACTAGTAACGTTAGAACAACTACAACACCACACTGGATCTAGCTAGACCGTGCTGCATGTACACGCCCCCTTTTAGGGGAAACCTATGCTGCATAGAAGTGGGGAGCGAAAAGGGGTTATACTTACTAAATCTTGAAACAAACGTGAATAAAAGGCACAAAATAAGGTTGGTGTAAGAGTTATCTGTGTGTTTATGGGATTATTGTGACCATTATTTTCCTATTTTTTGCTCTTTCCAGTTTAACCTACTAACAGGAGTGTCACGAATGTAGGCACAGTCAAACTGCCCGTGGCTGACTATAACTAAGTTCGGCAAGCTTAACTTTACATGTCATAACATCAACTAAACATAAGTCACACAT
>NC_055971.1:11996849-12054349 GCF_018492685.1 Alosa sapidissima | reverse complement strand
TATCATGATATTCCTCCACGGTTGGTGACACACATACAAATGTACACACGCACACACACACACCACATTTAAACACAACCAGAGATGGAACACCCGCCATCTGCCAAATACAGGTTAATTTGTGTACTGGCAGGTGAATTTGGTCAACCTAACCAGCCACTATGGCAGGTAATACTGTAGATAGAGCTAGCATTCAACAATTATTATATGAGCCGATCAAATTTGTATAGGCGCTGACAGTTAAAAATTAGAAAGATTATATAAGACTAAATAAGATTAAATCTTATATCCTATAAGATTAAATCACGCTGTAATTCCTGAAGCTTAGTAGGCCATACTGTTTCAGTGTTGGATGGGGTAATGTATGAGGATGGGGTTATGAATGGTCACATAACTTAACAGGTAAGCAAATTAGTTTGTGTTAGTCTGGGGTACGCTGATGTGACGTTTCCTACAATAACTAGTAGGTTACCGTCTCCCCCACAGTATTGGCACTAGGTGCTGCGTTTCAATTTTTACCATTAAGGAGCTGCTACTATGCTCTCATGTGCCACTGCTATGCTTATTTCAGGATAACCATGATCATTTTGGTCACTATAATCGTGATGTAAAATTTTCATGTCGTTGCATCTGTGGTGGCAGGTAAAAAAGTTGAGTAGCTGGTAGATTTTGGAATCCACCAGCCACAGTGGCAGGTGGACAAAACATTTCATTTCCATCCCTGAAAGCTAACCATCTGAGGTGAAAGGATCAAAGGTTACACAATCTACTGAGAATGTGAGGAATCATAGACGATCAAATTTCTGTGTGTATATGTGTGTGTTTATCCCTGTGTTCATAGGTCAGAGGATTTCAGTCATGTCATTAGGGATGTGACGATTACCGGTATAATGGTAAACCGCAATAAAAATGTTGACGATAACAATTACCGTTTTCATTTCAAATATCATGATTATCACAGATGATTACCACGGTGTGGAAACCGTGTGTTTAATCCTTCCCAGCTTCACCCAAGCTTGCTTTTGACATACAGTAGGCTTGGTACAATGAAACAAAACTGGTACCCTACTGATTCTGTTATCAACTTGATGGATTTAATTGTGGCACAAAGCCAATTAAACATGACCAAGGAAAAAGTGAATGGGACAACACACAATGCCACGTTAACGTTATGCTATGAATTAAGAATGCTCAGCTCAGCCAGGTTTGTTTGTGCAGTCAGGATGTAGGCCTATGAATGTGAATGAAAATATGCCCTTCTCCAATAGCAATAGGCCACCTTAAAATGCACCAGAATAAAGGAATCACATCTACTCAGTAACATTTTTTTTACCCTCCTCCAGCACCCCCTCTATGAGCACCCCCAGATGAAAATGAGTTCCAGCGTCCCTGGTTAAATGTTGCACTTTCGATAAGGTTTTGCCTATATTTTGTAATAGTAAATGCTGGCACACTTTTTGAAACTATTTCAGCTTGTGCAGGCCTATTAGTCCTTTCTGAACATATTGAACACATTTTTAAAACCGTGATAATTTTGGTCACTATAACCGTGAGGTTAAATTTTCATATCGTTACATCTCTACATGTCATTAACATCCCTCTCTGCTTTTTTCTCTTATCCCTCTCTCTCTCTCTCTCTCTCTCTCTCTCTCTCTCTCTCGTAGGGGAAGGTGCATTTGGAGATGAGGCTGAATGAGCTGATAACAGAGAATGGTTCGCTCGGTCAGCAGTTGTCAGTTCGGTAAGCGACACATCTAGATAGATATATATACTTTATTGATCCCCTAGGGGTAATTCAAGGTCCCGGTAACTCAAGACATCACACACAACATACACTATAACATAAACAGGATGATAAAAAATAACTTCACATTAAATTCACATTACTAATAAGGACAGTAAAAGATACTAAATCAAGTATCCACATGAATGTACTTATGGTGTATAATTATGAGGCACTTACAGTAACAGGGCAGGGACTGACCCTGTGTTTCAGTATGCAGTGGTAAGGTGCGTTATGAGGTGTGTGTCATGGTGGTAGTGCAAATAAGTCCAACAGTGCAACAGCGCAGGGATTAAGTCTAGATACCAGCAATAAATATGGACAATATAAGAGACCAGCATTAAATATGGACAATGTAAGAGAAAAAAGTGTGGTAAGCATATTAGTATAATAATAATTTAAGCATAGTAATATAAGCATAGAAAAATAGTAATAGCATAGTAATATAACAGTTATAGTATAATCATATGGGCAATATACGCGGAAAATGAAAAATGTAAACATAGTAATATAAGAATTATAGCAGCAGTGCAAGGATAGGTTGACGTATTAAGGTTTGATGTAATAGGGTATCAGCAATTGGTCAAGTATGAAGTTAGAGAAGTTAGGGAGGTGTTGTGCAAGTGGGCTAATATAGCCAGTAAACAGTGTAGACAGTGTAAGCAGTAACACAGTGGGCCATTGGACAGCCAGTACAGTCAGAGGACCTGGAAGTGTAGAGGAAGGTGTAGAGGCAGATAGACTATGCAGAGAAATGTATCTCTACTCTTCCCTTTTGTGAAGCATTGAAGAGTTGTATGGCCCTGGGGACAAATGACTTCCTCAGTCTGTCAGGTCAAGCTCTTCTGCTTTATGATGGTGCTGTGGAGTGGATGACAGTCATTGTCCAAAATGTTGATCAGTTTGTTGATCAGTTGTGTGTGTACATCTGCATATGAAGATAGCATAGATATAAGCATTGAAATACGTCAGCATTTATCAGTTGGCTAGTTTATTTCATCACCAATTAGGTCAAAATTGATTCCCTAAAATGATAGAACTGGACTGACCCATTACCATGACAGCAGACACAGTGGAGTGTTCAGTAGTTTAGAGCCAGTTAGCCAGTTAGAGTTCAGATGTAGTTAGTGGCCAGGTTCAGTTCAGTTCAGTTAACTTTATTGTCCCAAAGGGAAACTTGTCTCGCAGTCAGGGACACATAAATAGCACAAGATACACAAAGACACAAGATGGGGTAAAATACACAGGTTAATATAAGAGCAGATAAGATATAAGATACAGGAGCAGGCTATTCAGTATGCTTTTGGCAGTTGGCTCTGCAACAGTTTTGGTGCAGCATGTTTAGTTAAAAGTTAACAGTGTGCCATTGTTCATGAGGCTCTGGACATCCGTGATGTCCCAGGAATGGGAGACAGTGTACAGCTGTCTAACAGCGTGCTGCGGTATGCAGTGGCTCTCCACTGATATTAATTCAGTTACATTTTGGCAGAGGCCTGGCGTCCCTTTTTAAGAACTGCTATTATCCCAAAGTAGCAGGATTAGCAGTAGCAGGAGCTGTTTGAACCTGAGCAGAAATAGTCACTCTTACAGAAAAGCACCTACGCTCATGAGCACACATACATGCACAGAGAGAAAGCAAGAGAGAGAAATAGAGAGAGAGAGAGAGAGAGAGAGAGAGAGAGAGAGAGAGAACATGTAAACCCAGAGAGACTTAGAGTGTGGTCCCATCTCCAGAGAGACTATGATGTTGTAGCTATTCTTAATAAGCCTGTCAAAACAGCTCCAGCTCTACTTCCAGCTGTGCTTTTCATGCCTCTGGAGTATCCTTCCGTATCAAGCTCACTGTTTTTGTGTTTGTGCTTGTGGTGGTGTGTGTGTGCGTGTGCGTGTGCATGTGTGTGCGTGCGCGTGTGTGTGCGTTTTATGAATGTGGGCGCATTTGCTCATCCTGTGGCACTTCAAATACAGTCAAATACATACTGAAGGTGTCAAAGTGAATTTGGTCATGTGTTGCTTACGTGTGTACGTATATGTGTGTGTGTGTGTGTGTGTGTGGTGTGAATGCTGACGGTTCTTGTCCCTGCTCATTCAGTGAGCAGTACGAGAGAGATGAGGAAGTGATGGCATCTTGACAGGAAGCTGGCGCTCCACTTCCTGTGACCACTGTGGTTTCAGTGCTGTCGTCACGACGACACACACGCAACCCCTGACCCGCTTCACTATTATGTTTGTTTCTCGATTTCCTTTTTTCTCTCTCTCTCTCTCTTTCTCTCTCTCTCTCTCTCTCTTTTCTGTCTTCATCTCTTTCTCTCTCACTCTAGTTTCCCTCGTCTCTTCCACCCTTTATCTTGTCTTTTCTCTATCTCCCATTCTCCCTCTATCGTCACCTCTCTAAAGAAGTGTGTGTGTGTGTGTGTGTGTGTGTGTGTGTGTCTGTTTTCGCACCTCCCCACCCATGCGTCTGTTTAGTGTTTTTACCTCCGTGGCTGAGGGAGAAGTGATGTCGTCATGACAGCCCAGCGCCGATCACACCACACACACATACACACTTCCTGCTGCGTGTCTTCCCTCCTCTCTGTCTCTCTCTCTCTCTCTCTCTCTATCTATCTCACTCCCTGACTCGCTCTCTCTCTCTCTCGCACCCTGATTTCTCACTTGTCTGTATTTACTCCAAAGCACAAACCCTATGAGTCTTCTAATAATAACAAAATCAGTTTCTGTTCTCATCTGCTGATAATGCCATAATAATTATTTAGTCAGATTTTTCACTTCTGTGAGTAGAAACCAATTAACCGTGAATTAATCCCGCTTGGCCATTCCATTTGCACGGCTCTCGTCTTGGCCTACTTGGCCGGAGCTCTTGCGGAAAGGCTTTCCTGCTGACTTGTCAGTTAGCCAGAGCTCGAGGCCAGCACAGGTGATGGGGTGGGTCACCTGGGGCGGAGTGAGGACACCTGACCATTTGACTCCTGAGCTCGGGCCGCCAGGGTGGAGCGAGGCTCCCGGGTTAAAAGGACTATCCTAGGCTTAGTGCGGCCACAGGAGATCAGGTGGTGACGTTTGACGCTGCGGGCTTGTTATTTCTTCAGGGATGGGAAGCAATAGTCATTCCACAGCCTGAATGGAACCCTGCAGGAGTGAATGTCCATCTGTTTGAATAACAGAGAAAAAAATATCTCTGTGTGTTACTCTGAAAATTTAAGACAAATAAACATGTCCCTCTTTTTTTGATACATTTATTGTTACATTTATGTGACTTTACTTCATACTGTGTTGAATTTGAAGGAGCAAATATACAGCATGTCCTTATGAATTCTCTAACATTGTTAGCTTAGTGTTTGACTATTCTTGTGCTTTGGTTGGAACTGATGATAGTTCCTGTGACACTGAGTCTAGACAAGTGGACCTGCTGGCATGCTCAAACATGCCCCTCCATGCTGCCATAGAAAAGGGAACTTCCTGTGATGATGTCATAAAGAACACAACCCTGATTGGCTGGCAGACTGACAGGAGCTGATGTTGGCCTTCAGCATGTCATTGACTGTCTGTCTGTTGTTTCCTTCTTTCTTTCTTTCTTTCCTTGTTTTCTTTCTCTCTTTCTCTTGTCTGTGTAGGATTATCGCGTGCCAGGGCTTGCCTCTAATCAGCGGACAGAACTGCGACCCATATGCCACCGTCGCCCTCGTTGGCCCCGCCAGGTAACACCACCTGCCAACCTAGACACCGACACCTGCCATCCCATAATAATCTAGCCGGGCCCTCCTGCGGTGGCCATCTGCCGGCCCAGACTTAGGTGTTTCCGCAATCCCATGGTGCACCTGCCTCCACCCAGCTCTCACCCCCAAGGGGAACAACACTATTACAACACAACAGCATGGGCAGCGGATGTCCATTGTGTTCATTGTGCATCCAGCGTGAAGTAAATGGTGTAGTCTCACGCAGGGGTAGAAGAGCTCTGGCCTACTCTGAACTCTACTACTGAAAAACGCCACTTTATATGATTCTATTTTTCTATTCACTTGAATGTTATATGCCATAAAGGCAAGGGAGGTTTATTTGTATATCACATTACATACACATTGGCAATTCAAAGTGTTTTACAAATGCCCACATGAAAGAACAGAGACAAATGAAGAGATTGCAAAAAAAAGGTAAAATGCATGAGAACTTTTACAAGAACATACAGAAATAAAAGATTGGCAAGGAAGCGTGCATTAGATCAGCTGAAAGAACATTAAGTCGCTTGCATTTGATCAGTTGAACACAAAGCATACAGTTAAAACAGAGAGTTGAACCTTTGGTTAAAGTAAAGGATTCAACATCACAATCCACAGTCAACTTCAGACTATCAGGTTTATGAGACCCCATAATCTCCAACTTTTACACAGGAGAATTTTTAATGGTTGCGTAGAAGCGGTGGACAAATGTCTATCTTTAACCTTCATAATCTACATAGTATGTCCTCCATATGCAAGGTTCTTCTGTAGGGACAGGAGTTGTGTTGGTAAAGTGAGAGCGCTCTTCTACGTTCCGGACGACAGAGTAGAGGACAGAAATGAAGAAAATGTGCTGGACGCCCATGGCAAATCAACTGGTCTTTTTCACAGGTCTGACCAGAAGAAAACAAAAGTTAAGAAGAAAACAAGTGACCCCCAGTTTGAGGAGACATTTTACTTCGAGGTATACACACACTGGTGTTGTGTTTATTTCACTCTGTTACTACCATGTGTTCTCTCTCTCTCTCTCTCTCTCTCTCTCTCTCTCTCTCTCTCTCTTTCTTTCTTTTATTTCAATTCAGTTCATTAAGCTGTATTGTCTTGACTGAAGATACAATGTTGCCAAAGCATTAGTAGTATGTGTAATAGTATACTGTAAGTAGTAGTAGTAGTAAGAATTTCCCTTTCTCCCACTATGTCTATCTGATCTTACATTCTCTTTCTCTCTCTCTCTCTCTCTCTCTCTCTCTCTCAATCACTCACTCACTCACTAACACACACACACATACACACACACACTCTCTAGTTCTCACACCTTTTCCATTCCTGTCCAACTGACAGCCTTTATCGCATCTTTGGTAGCTGGTGGTAAATGAGTGACCACAGAGCAAACTCCGAGGCTCTGGGTAAACCTGACCTCTGACCTGCTGGATGGCGCTGGGGTCAGGGGTCAACTGTGCTTATAGAGAGTGATCATCATAGCTGATAGCACTTCAGCCTCAACCATATGAGACTCGAATTAGATTTAAATTCTTTGTTTTGAAAACTACACGAAAACACATCATGAAAATACCACTGGAAATAATCTATTTCACTAGTTACAAAAACTGGCCTTACAAAGTAATTAAAAAAGAGCTTTAGGCTAACTGGTGTAACCTACTTCCAGTGAATTATGTGATGTGATTATTCTACTTTGACCTTGTTTGTAATTTACCACATCAAGCGTTTGGTTAAACTGGAATTTCATGTGGCAATTCAATCCACGGCTTTAACACTGCACGTCCTAATTTGAATTACGAGCAAAGTCTAAAGTCAACCTAAAGCTAATTTGAATTACGAGCAAAGTCTAAAGTCAACCTAAAGCTAATTTGATAACGAGGAGAAGGAAAGGAAAAGGAAATGTGCTAATTTAATGCCATAAGCAAGATCCTACACTCAATCATCGGTGGATCAGATGCATGCAGGTTGCATGTTTCCTTTTAGACGTTTTAGTCTTATATTTATTATGATCTATTTATTTTTATGAGTTATTTTAGTGAACTCTCTTTTGCACAGGAAAATTACATCCACTTTCAAATTTCGTTGTACATGTACAATAACAATAAAGATATTCTATTCTATTCTATATCAGCTTCAGCTTTCTATCAGCTTTAGTTCTTACTTTGAACTAAAAAAAGTTTGATTGACTTTGCACTTTTCCTGTCATTTAAATTAGGCCTCTGGGTAGATGTGGTGTCAGACACAAGCCCTTAATTTGTCCCTTGTGGGTTTCTGTAGGTCACACGCTCCAGCAACTACAAGAAGTCGCAGTTCCCGGTGGAAGAGGAGGACATTGAGAAGTTGGCCATCAAGTAAGTCTCCTGAACACCTCTTTCTCTTTGGGAATTTTGCTTCTCTCTCTTTTTCTCTCTTTTTCTCTCTTTCCTCTTTTCCCATCTACCTTTTTACTTTCTTTCATTTCTTGACATATCGTGAATGTATATTAAACATGTAGAGATGCAAAAGGTTAACTAATGAACTGCTGCAAAAGACATTATTGTTTCTCTTTTTTTTGGCTCCAAAACGAAGAGTTTGGATTTGCCGATGTCACACCAGACAGGCCTTCTGTAGTAAGCGACAAAAGTGTTGGCCAGAAGGTGACCAGCGCTTCTGGTTGTCATAGCACCCAATAAACTAATGCCCACACTCTCAACTTGTCCCACGTAGCTAGCGCTCTGGTCGATCCGGCAGGTAAGGCCAGGTGTGTGCCCACGTAGTAGAGACACCATAAACAAGGCAACACCAGTCGCTCGGACGGAGCGTTTTTTGAATGCATGTGGTGCAGTTTGCGCTGAGTTTTGGACTGTGCTGATGGTTTTGTGAGTGGAGTGGAGTGGAGTGGACTGCATGCTTGTGGTAAGGAAGCCCACGGCTGTGCACTGTTGGCTGGGGCTGACCGCACAGGGAGCTGGAGGGGACCCAGGAGGTTTGACTGTTTGCTGTGTATATATTTGTGTTGGGGTTTGGTTTTGTTTGTTTGTTTGGAGTTTTTTTTTTTCTCACCAAACACGTTTGATGAAGGCTGACCTGGAAAGATTTTGATGTAAGATTTGAGACGAATGATTTAGTTTTTTTTCCTGCAGCTTTGTTGTGTCTCTGTACACACACTTATGCATGGAACCGAGTGAGAGTGTGTGTGTGTGTGTGTGTGTGTGTGTGTGTGTGTGTGTGTGTGTGTGTGTGTGTGTGTGTTTTGTCACACATCTCATCTTATTGTGTTCACTTAACAGTTTTTTTTTATCTTGCTCTTCTCCTCTCCCTCTCGCTATGCCATCTACCGCTTTCTGTCTTTCTCTTTCTCTCTCTCTCTCTCTCTCTATCTCTATCTCTCTCTCTCTGCAGGGTCGATCTGTGGAACAATGGGAATCTGGCACAGGACGTGTTTCTGGGGGAGACGCGGGTGTCACTGAAGATCCTGAAAAATGACCACGTCCATCGAGCCTGGTAAGAGCACACACTCCAAATGCACTTGATGTACACACACACACACACACACACACACATTCATGCATTTCTGGAAAAAAATGAAGAGACCACTGCACTTTTTTCTGATGTCATCCTACGGTTGCTGAGTGACATTCAAATGAGTTGACAGTCATATTCAAATTTGCAAATTTGGTCTCTTAATTTTGAATATCATCATCAACTCATTCAAACTCAGTCTTGTGCTATATATTGTCAAACATGAGCCCAAAACAATTCATTCCAAATGGACATGCATTTGCAATGGTGTGCACACAGAGACAAGCATGTATAATACCTCAGACACAGAGAAACGGCCACATGCAGCCCAGCGCTACCAACTACTACAGTGGCAAAACAAATTTGCACAGCATTATGCAACAAGTTTTTGTTTAGTTGGATTGGCGTTAGAAGAAAGCATGCAAGGAGCTTGTATCTGTTACTGCCTGCAAACATAAGCACGCACACATACACATATGCAGAGGAATGCTCAGCCGAGTCAGGTGAAACACGCCGACAACCAGATGGGAAAAGCAGATAGTGACCAGCCACAGAGGTGCTGCCCTTATCCAGCCAATCAGAGGCCGGCGTGGCCCGGCGGCTGACGTCAGCAGCCCCGCTCACGTCATACTGCCCTGTCACGGTCACCCGGGGCTCCGCTCGCTTGCTCGCTCTGCTCGAACACACACCCGTGCCGCCGGGCGCGGTTACTCGGGCAGTGACGGGCATGCTCCGCAAGGTGACTTTGGGAAGTGTGGCGAAGAGGACGCCTCTTAGTGGGACCTCATGCATCCTGAACAGCCCCCCAAACTGAAAAAGCTATAGGCCCTACCGTATAGGATTACTCAGACTGTTGCGATAGTTTTAGCCATTTGTCTTCAACAAAGTTCTTTTAGTCTTTTGTATTCGTTTGTCTGTCAATTTAGACATTCTTACATTCTTGTGTATGCACTTTGTATGTTGTTAACTGATAACTAAAAATGATTTATTATGATGCATTTCTGATTAACTGGCCATGCTGTTGGCATTGTGCAGGTTTCTATATGCACTCCTGTAGAGAGGCTCCTTAACAGCACTGATCTCCTGCACAGATCAATCTACTGAACACTCACATTTCACATTTCCAGGACTCTCAGGAGAGTGTCTGTCTGTGTGTGTGTGTGTGTGTGTGTGTGTGTGTGTGTGTGTGTGTGTGTGTGTGTGTGTTGGCTCCATGCAAACTCTCGCCCACGCTTCAGTCCATTCGCCCTCATTCAAAACATGCAGATTAGTATCAGCAGGCTCCCTTATCTCTAAACAGACACACACTTACACGCACGCACACACACACACACATACACACGCACACACACACACACACACACACACACTCACAGACACGCACACAATGTTTACACAACATTGGTGGCAGGACGCCGTGTTCAAAGTGATCTAAGGACAGACGAGATGAGGGCTACGGAAGTGCCACAACTGCAGCGAACAACTTTAAATGCATGCCATGCACACACACACACACACACACACACAGATATGCTCAAACACACACTCATATACATACATGCACACACACATACACGCACACACACACACACATGCACACACACATACACATACACACAGACTCACATACATACATACATACATGCATACACACACACACACACACACACACAGCTATAGGTGGGGGATTTCCTACAGTAACCGATCAACAACTAAGCCTAATTGACATTACACAGCATGACGTGACATCCAAAAACCATGCACAGTTGACTTGTGGCAGTGGCAGTCCGGATCCGTAAAGGCCCTCCTTTCCTTCCCTGCGGGATCCATAAAGGTGCATCTTCACAGCACAACAGGCACTACCAGTACCACTGAATGCCTAATCAAAGAATCAAAACAGACAGAAAACACACAACATCACCAACAGAGCAGCCTTTGTGAGCATTGCACTGGGGTTATCAAACAGGCACCTTCCTTCCTGTGTTTCGTTGAATTAGGCCCGTGACACCTCCAGAAGGCTCAACAGTGGTGTCTGCTGTCCTGGACCCAACCCCCTCCACACTCATGATGGGTTGGGGCACGTTACACAGTGACAAGATTTCACATATCTCTGAGTCAATTCAGGTCATAGCATTACACCAAGAAGTCTGTGAGCACCTCAGCCATAGCCAGTGGTTTTCATTTCAGTGGCAGCTCTTATCAGTGATCATCCTTGTAAACTGAAATCTACCAGTGACTGACGTTGCTACAAACCCTCTAACACCTACCCTACCTGGTCTTGTGTGTGCTTGCCAGCCTTGTTACCTTGCTTTTGCTACCAGTTCTGCATATAATTCACATTATGTAAGTCGCTTTGGGTACAGTAATTTCCTGTGTATTAGCCGCATTGTGTACAAACCGCAGGACAGTGTTTTATGCAAGTTAAAAAAACAAAACTATATTAATCCCATATTAACTGCCCCTGTGTATTAACCTCATAGCTGAAGAAATGTTGCAAAATCAGTGTATAAACTGCAGCTAATAGTTGGGAAATTACGGTAAAAGCGTCTACTAGAAGAATACATGTAAATGTATGCAATGCACACACACCATGTCTGAACTAAAAGTGTCACAACAATACATTGTGGAACTTGCAGTTGCCTTCTGACATCCACCAGGAGTTTCCAATCCTATGCTTTGCCCCATCTTTGCTTGTCCTGTGGTCACCTGTCTGTTCCTCTTGTGCAGACAAAGTTGTACTTCAGACGGTGTGAAGCACATTTGTTGTACTTTAAGGCAGTGCACTGTGTGATGACTCGCGTAGTGCGTGAATTTCAACAGAATAGTGTCGTCAAACACTTAACGGAAATTACATTTAAATATAACGTTACTGGTGTCCTCCATTTGATAGCGACATGGTTTTACTTTGTCATAACATGAACAGTTTATGTTATAACGTCCTTGTGCATCTGTAATGTGTGTTTTTCGCCGACGCTGCTCCAGCTTCCTCAACCATGATTATCACAAGTTTGAAAATGCTCCCTCCTCTTCCACTTAAAGGGAAGGGATCTTGTAGCCAAGATGACGTCCGTTGAGGGCGAAAAGTGCCCATCATTCCAAACTCAACTTTTTGACTTTTTTTTATGAGTGCACAATTCGGGTACTTGTAGCATACTTCGTTTTGTCGTAACTTTCGTGTGAATGCACTCGTGCACTCAAATTAGGTATTGTGAGTACAGAAGTAAGCCATTTAAGACGCAGTGGTGTCTCTCCTTTTTTTGTGCTGTAGTCTCACCCCATGCTATCCAGTTGGCACCAAGAACCACCCCTCTCTCCCATTCTGAATCTTTCCGACAATATCCCTATGCTGCAGTGTGCCCTGCAGTGAGCCGATAAGTAGGAATTACGACTTGGGAGACGTTTAAATTGCAAGTTCCTACTTGTTACTGGGAAATATGACTAGGAATACGACTGGAACGCAGCATTAATATGCTTTTGTGTGTGAGTGTGTGTGTGCGAGTGTATGTGAGAGAGAGCAGGTTGGTGGGTGGATGTGTTTGTGTGAGGATGTTAGGTATAAAGCTGCTGAATATGTTTCGTCATCAACTAGTCACATACTTTAACAGAGGAAGAACCTAATGTTTGGACTCTAAAACTTACCCTAAAAGAAAGGAAGTTTATGTGTTTGTGTGTTTGTCTATATACAGTGTGTGTGTGTGTGTGTGTGTGTGCGTGCGCGCATATGCACGTGTGTGTGTGTCTGTGTGCAAGCTGGCCTTAACTTGCCCACAGCATAACAGTGTCTGGTCTCTTTCTTTGGTGAGATGAGCTTGTGATAAAGGCTGGTGCGGGTACCTTGTGTCAGCTCCCTAACCTCTTGAATCTGAAATGCAGTTCCTGACGCTCGACGCGCACACTGTTCCTCAAAAACACTCCAAACACCACACATAGGAGACCTATGCAACTCCTGTGTCAGTGGACATGACGCATCTCAGCGAGAGCTTGTTCTTCTATTCTTATCTCAATCTAGTGTGTGCTCTCTTTTTTTAACGGTTTGTATTTCTTTTAATGTAACACATGTTCTTACACTGTTTCTGCTGTTCATACATGCGAGTGTTTCTTTTTATCTGCAGTTGTCTGTGTATGTTTGTGGTTGTGTGTGTGTGTGTGTGTGTGTGTGTGTGTGTGTGTGTGTGTGTGTGTGTGTGTTTTTACACGCCTGCATAGCTGAGCCTGTCGCTCAGAGCTGTGGGTAGCCAGCGAGAGAGACATGCATCCTGGGCCTCCCTGCGTGGTCCTCTTCCCCAGACACACACTTCCAGGAACTGGCTCACATGTCCCCTCCCTCTGTCCCTCTGTCCCCGGCAGGTACCTGCTCCTGCCCAAGGGGAATGGCAACAAGACCAAGGTGGACGACCTGGGCTCGCTGCGGCTCAATGTCACCTACACGGAGGACACGGTGCTGCCCTCTGCCTGTTACGCCTCGCTGCGCACTCTGCTGATGAAGTCGCCCGACGTCAAGGTACAAGCACGCTGCCCTCTAGTGGTCAGATCGTGTCACTGCCGCTCTGTCACCACCGCTTCCCATATCTCCCCTTCTCTCTTTCTCCTCTCTCTCTCTCTCTCTCTTTCTCTCTTCACCCTCTCTCTGTCTTTCACCCTCTCTTGCTTTTTCTCCTCCCTCTTTATCTTTATTTTGTCTCTCTCCTTTCTCATCTCTTTTGTTTTTTTCTCTGTTTTCACATGACAAGACTAATTGTGAATGTGCAATGGCACTACAACTCCCATGTGTAGGAGCATGTGCCGTATATGAGAATGCTTTCACACCGGGCAGAAGTAACACAGTATGTGTAAGCATTTCCTACCAACATGAAGAGAATTACGTAGTTTATTTATGGAAGGAATAATAAGTGCATGAGTGAACAGAGACCTAACCTGTCCTCTCTTAAATCAAATCAAATTAAATTGAATCATATGATGGCATGAATTAGTGTCATTGTTGCCAAAGCTTGACATATTGGGTTATTGAATTTACATGAACATGATGTAAGATGTAATATTAATGAAATGGAAAAAAAAAACAATGATTTGAAAAGAAGAAAAGAGCAAAGATAACTTTAGTAATTTAACAACTAACTGTCTCTCTGTCATTAGCGTTCTCTATGTCAGCCAATGTACAGTGTATGTATGAAAAGTATAAGTCAACTGATGACCTGACCTGACCTCCACCCCCCACCCCCACCCACCCACACCTCTCTCTCTCTATCAGCCCATCTCTGCGTCTGCAGCCCATATCCTGGGTGACGTGTGTCGTGATCAGAACGAGGCCATGCTGCCTGTGGTTCGCCTGCTGCTGCATCACAACCGCCTGCTGCCCTTTGTGTCCGCCATCGCCGAGCTGGAGCTCGAACACACACAGTGAGTGGACACACACACACACACACACACACACACACAATTCAATTTTCTCAAGGGTGGACTTAAACCTTTACAAGTGAATGCACATACCCTTTCTGCAGTTGAAGATACACATAAACACACACACACACACACACACACACACACACACACACACACACACAGGTGCCCCGTCAAGTGAAGTGCTGTTTATGGTCTGCTTAGTAACGGAAGTAAACACACACATACTCATACACACACAAAGCTGCACCTTGCCCAACAAATGGTACATCCTGTTGAAAAGGGCAGGTAATGTGCAAACCGTGCCCAAGCTCCCACCCATCTCTTTACCAAACAACAAATCTCTTCTCAAGTGGGAAATAAAACAGGGTAAAATAAAGTGTTAAAGCTGCTTCGCTAAATGCACGTATGCACTGGGGGGCGCTGTGGCGCAAGAGGCTACAGCATCAATACCACATTTGGCTCCAGGCCTACAGGGACTCTTGTTTGAGTCCACAACCCACCTCATCTCTCTAGCTCTCCCGCTGGTTTCCTGTCGCTCCGCACTGTCCTACTGTCCTATCTGAATACAGACGGAAAGACCAAATATATATACCTTAATTATTTAATCACTGTAGGTGATTTAACGATTTAAAATATATACCTTAATTATTTAATCACTGTAGGTGAATTAACGATTTTAATGCATGCAGGTGTTCATGGTTCCTGGGATCAGTGTTCAAAGACAGTTTTTTTTAAAGATTGTCTCTCTCTCTTTAACTCCCTCTCCCTCTCTCTCTCTCTCTCTCTCTCTCTCCCTCTCTCTCTCTCCCTCTCACTCCCTCTCCCTCTTGTCTTCTCTACCCCTCTCTCCCAGGGAAGCCAACACCATTTTCCGGGGAAACACTCTGGCCACCCGCTGTATTGACGACATGATGAAGATTGTGGGCCGAAGCTACCTGATGGTCACTCTGAAGTCAGTACTGGATGAGGTACCTGTCCATGAACTCCTGTGGCGCTCTGTCTGAGGCACTATAGCCTTTTCATAGCCATGTGTGCTCTGTACAGGACTGCTATATATAAAAACAGTCCTATTTATCTCAAATATTATCTTCATTTTCTTCATCTTTATGTGTGTCCTCTTCAGATTTGTGACTCCAATAAGTCGTGTGAGATTGATCCCATCAAGTTAAAAGAGGGCGACAATGTGGAGGCTAACAAGGTAGAGTTACTCCTTCAGATGGAGCGCACCCAGTGGCTTAGAGTAACAGTGGGGCATTAGATGGAAGCTAATCTTCTCCACATGTTAGACCATTGCAGTCTAGTTCATCTGTGACTAACTCAGATGGCCAAGTTTGTGATGTGTTGTGCATATGTTTACATGAGATTGCAGTGGCCGAACCCCAAACCCCAAAACTGCAGGTTGTTGCCTTGCATGACAGTCGTAAATATAGTTTGTGTGTGTGTGTGTAGGAGAATCTCCAGGGTTATGTCCAGAAGGTCTTCTCTTCCATCACCCAGTCTAGTGCCAGCTGCCCGCCGTTAATGTGTGACGTCTTCAGGTCCCTCCGGCAGATGGCATCCAAACGCTTCCCTGGTGAGTAGCATGAGTACACACACACACACACTCAGACATGTTGACATAAGGGTATTTGTTATTTGTATCTAATAGTACTTGGGAAATTCTCCACACACACCTAGATATAACCAGGAATTAGAAACTGTTCAAAGAACGAAAATCAAAACCGTAAAAGAACAAAACATTTGGATGAACGTAGCCGAAAATGGGAACAAAACCATTTTCACCGGAGAGAAAATGCTATTTTCAAGAGAACCGGTTTTAGATAACCGGTTCATAACGAAATTTATCACTCCAATTAACTTTTCTTTGAATATTGTTCAAAAGTCAATAGGCTTCAGTCAGATTTGATGAATTAGTGTCTCCATGTATAATAGGCTAGGCCTACTAGTTGATAAAAAGGATTTTTATATCTAACACTATCTAACTGCCGTTTCCAAGTATGTAGTGAAATAACATAGGCTACCAGAGACACTAGGAAAACATCTAGTATCTAATATCCCCACACCTGAATTCAGGCACAGTGTTTTTAACAGTTAGCCTTGATATCTGATGTGCTTTGATTTAAGCTTTAAGGCTGTTGGGCAGAAAAAAGTTTTGTAAAACAATATGTAAAACAATTTGTAAAGGCAATGTCATTTTTAAAGGAATGTTATTAACCGTTCTTCTATAATGTTCTAACTGGTTACCATTTAGAGGAGTGGCCTTTGAACACTGGAAAGGGAACAAAAAAATAATCTTTTTGCTCAAAACGAACTGAAATGGAAATCATTCTGTTTTCAGTCCCTGGATATACAGTAACACACACACACACACACAAACAACAGCTACTCTGGCATACACAAACATGTACTTATGTACTTGGATGCTACATATTCTGCTTCAACTTATACACACACACACACACACACAACATTAACATGAGCATCCATGTAAACATGGTTTTGATCAGCACTGAAACATGGGAAATGTGTAATGTGGGTAGGTTCACCACTAGATGGAGCCAGTCTTATGGTTGATGGCGAAATAAGTCCCTGCATCTCCTGCTCCTTCAGACATTATTGTTTATAACTGTGTTCAACTGACTCTCTCTCTCCCTCTCTCGCTCACCCCTCATCTCTCTCTACCCCCCCTCTTCTCTCTCAGCGGACCCTCATGTCCAGTACTCGGCGGTCAGTAGCTTTGTGTTCCTGCGGTTCTTTGCTGTGGCTGTCCTCACTCCACACACGTTTCAGCTGCGGCCTCATCATCCTGTGAGTCCACACTCCTCCCGCCCCACTCTCACCCACTGGCCGTAGTGGTGTTGTAGAACTGTAAACAATTCTGCAGTGCACGCTCACACTGTATATGTGACTCTATGCATAGTATTACTGTTATGAGAGAAATAGCGGTAAGATAAGATAAGACTTTATTTAATCCCACAACAGGGAAATTGGCTATTTGAAAGGAGAGTTCCAGTGATTTCATGAGCCCCCATGTTCATGCCCCCAGAGTGTAGCTGCCTGGCAGCTCTAGCTGTTGGCTGCAGCAACTCGAGCTAGGTAGAACCCATTGGTTTAGGGGTGGTTTCTTACCGACAGTACTCGGTGACCTCTAGAGACAGAGATCTATGTGGGAAATCGCTGGAATTCTCCTTTAACTGATGACTGACAGATCATAACATGAATTATACCACTGAATTTCCTATTCTGATGCGCTCTTTAGAGTATCAGTTACAGTAACTTTCACATATTTGCATAACCATGAAGTAGTTCCAGGTTTTTGGAAGTTATTATTGAGTAGTGCCAAGAAAGTGGTGAAACAATAACGATGAGTGAAAATCAGAGAATTTTGAGGTACTTTACTCAAAACATGACACTGACCGATTAAGATTACTAAAATAGTTGGCAATCAGTCAGCTGTGTGAGTCAGCTGTTCCTGCACTGGGCTTGTGACCGTGCAATCTGAATGGACTAACTGGCTACCAAGTGAAACTCATTTTCATGTGGCAGTGAACATGAGAATGAAAAGCAGGCGAGTTTACCGCAGTAGTGAGTGAGTGGAGTGGAACAGACGAGTTAACTAGCACCAGGAGCATCCCTCAGGAGTGGGAACCCAAGATGGCGGCAGGGGAGCTCTTACACAGGAGGAATGAGCAGAATCCGTGTGTGTGTGTGTGTGTGCGTGTGTGTGTGTGTGTGTGTATGTGTGTGTGTGTGTGTGTGTGTGTGTGTGTGTGTGTGTGTGTGTGTGTGTGTATGTGTGTGTGTGTGTGTGTGTGCATGTGTGTCTGCTGTATGTGTGTGTGTGTGTGTGTGTGTGTGTGTGTGTGTGTGTGTGTGTGTGCGTGTGTGGCGGGGAGGAGGGGGTCGAAGGATGGAAGGATGCCCTCTTAAACTCCCCCGCTGTAACAGGAGAGAGGCTTCTGCTGTGCTGTAGCCGTACACACACAGCAGAAGCTGTACACTACACACACACTACTGTAGCTGTGTGTGTGTGTGTGTGTGTGTGTGTGTGCTTGTGTGTGTGCTTGTGTGTGTGCTTGCATATCTGCGTTAATGTATAGGTATGTTTTGCCACAAGTGTACTGTGTGTGTGTGTGTGTGTGTGTGTGTTTGTGTGTATAATTCATTGTGTTGTCCTCCCTCAGGACCCTGAGATCTCCCGCACACTGACCCTCATCTCCAAGACCATACAGACACTGGGCAGCTGGGGCAGCCTGTCAAAAACCAAGCTGGTGAGTGGATATGCACACACACACACACACACACACTCACACACACACTCACACAGTTATATACACACACACACACACAGTATACACCAATGCACAAACACACACACACACACACACACACACACACACACACACACACACACACACACATACAGCAGACACACATGCACAAACACACACACACACATTGACATACAGTATACACCAGTGGTCCCGAAACTTTTTCTTCCGAGGGCCAGCTCACTATGCCTGGCTCTAAGAGAGGGCCAGAGACTCGGAGTATATCAGTAACCATAAATAGCTTAGTGCTGTGAACAACAGCAGTCTACCTTAGTTGAATATTCCATTACATTTAATGATACGCTACTGCAATTTAATACCATTGTTAGCTGTGTTTATGTTGCCATCATGCCATATCAGTATAAAATGTAGCTCAAATGAAATAATACTAATAAAGACTTTAGCATTCCCAAAAGGATTAGCAGGGAGTCCCAAAAGTATTTTATTCAAAATGTGTGAACTCTGAACTCTGTGTCTTTGCATACACAGCTCAAATTGTGAACAAGCAATATCCTACAAATAATTTGAAGTTCTCAAACTATGAGAGTTGTGGCAATAACATCAGACCAATGGTGCTGGCAATAACATCAGAAATCACCTGATGAGAACTTTGTGAACTCTATTTGAACGAGTGAATAAAGAATAGAAAAAATTATCCCAGAAAGTCCCAGAAATATGACTTGAATAGAAGTTAGTTAGTTATTAACAATTAATTGATAAACTTTTAGAATACTTTGAGCACTGATGCAGTCAGCATAGGCCTCTTACATTGTTTGCAGGTAAGCCTACATTTCATTCCGTTTTCGATGGCAAATGCAAGACCGCATCTTTTTAGCTGCAATCCAGGTTTTGAGGCAGAAACGATTCTTCGCCATCACACTGGCATTGTACTCACTTTTTTGACGGATTGAGGTCTGGACTCTGGCTGGGCCACTCTAAAATGTTGACATTGTTCTCAGTTAATCATGTCTTGTCTTGTTTGGCTGTATGTTTTGGATCATTGTATAGTTTAATAGAAAGGAAAAGATCAGGTAGTGTGCTGAGAGACCTGCCCCAATAGGCGGCATTGAACCATTAAACCACACAATGATCCAAAACATACAGCCAAACAAGATAATAAATGGCTAACAGAGAACAATATCAACATTTTAGAGAGGCCCAGCCAGAGTCCAGACCTCAATTTGTCAAAAAAGTGAGCACAAGGCCAGTGTGATGGCAAAGAATCATTCCTGCCTCAAAACCTGGATTGCTGCTAAAAAGATGCGGTTTAGAATCATTGTGGATACATGGTAGGTATTATAATAACCATTTTGAGAGATGTGATGGCAAATACAATTGATTATTTAAAAAGGGTATCAATATATTTTCATAAAAATGTTAAAAATATGAAAACACTTCTTTTTATGATTCCATGTTTCTACCACATTGTCTAGCAACCTTTTGGCATGTGACAGTGTCATTTCCAGTCACAACAAACATATTGATAAAGAGAAAATCAACATTAAATCAATATTTGCCAGGGGTATGAATAATTTTGTTCATGTACTGTATGTGCACACACAGGTACAGCAAATGGTCCAAAAAAAAGATCACACACACACACACACACACACATGCATGCATGGAAACATGCATGCATGGAAACAAACATAAATAACACCCCTCATTGTTTGGTGTTGGCAGTCTGAGCAGTCATCTATCATGGCAGACATGTCTCATGTTGCAAAGAGGCCGGCTGTTCTAGGAGATTGGGAGAGATGGCGAAGTCAAAGGCTTGGACGCCCTCCATGTCTGCTCACACAGGGTGTTCTCTGTGGGCCCATCGGCCTGACTTGCTCACTTACTTACTCACATGCTCTCTCCCTCTCCCTATCTCTCTCTCTCTCTCTCTCTTTCTCTGTTTCTCTCTCTCTCTCTCTTTCTCTCTCTCCATAGTCGAGCTTCAAGGAGACCTACATGTATGACTTCTTTAAATCATTCCAAGAAGATCAGTGTATAGAGAAAGTGAAAAAGGTAGAGCACTGCTTTCTATGTATTTTTTTACCATTATTTATTTGCATTGCACACTGTAAAGCACTTTGCCTTGCACATCAGGATGTGATAAAAAATAACTTTGATCTTGACCTAATGTCTTCCCCTCTGTCTGCAGTTCTTAGATGACATCTCCTCCAATGTGAGCAAGGAGTCCAGTGGGCTGGAGGATTCGCTGGTCCTTAAGGAGGGGTAAGTGGCCCAGAGGAGGGCTAAGAAGTCAATGCACATTATTAACATCAATCATTATGTTAGAAACAGGTTATAGATAGCTTTAGGAATAACTGTACAACTGTCTTTGTTTGTGATTGCATGCACTAATGTTTCTGTGTGTGTGTGTGTGTGTGTGTGTGTGTGTGTGTGTGTGTGTGTGTGTGTGTGTGTGTGTGTGTGTGTGTGTGTGTGTGTTTAGGGAAGTGCACAAGCGAGCACAGGGAAGGAAGCGGCTGGGAAAGAAGAACTTCAAGAAGCGCTGGCTCCGCGTGACCAACCGGGAGCTGTCCTATCACAAGCATCGAGGTAAGGCAACCCCCCGCCCACCTCACCCACAGACAGCCAATCAAATTGCTCTCTGGCGTTCCATCATCATGACACTGCATACGACACTGGCCTTCTTCCTCCTGGGCTCAGATGGGAATTTAGAACACTCGTCACGGCTACTACTGCATGCTGGTAGCACAAGAAAACATGATGGACAGAACACATCAGTGTTGTGGTTAGGTTAGGGTTGGAGGCTAGGGTTAGGTTTGGGGTTGGCAGCAGAGAGAGAGAGAGAGAAAGAGAGGGAGAGAGCGCAGGAGAGCAAGCTTAAGTAAACAGCTCCATCACCTAATACTGCTGAGAAAGTCTTGCCTGATGGCACTGTAGTCATTCAGCCATGTGTTTCTCAGTGTGGTCGATGGAGATGACCGGAACTCTGATGGCAGCAGATGGAAGAGAAATAAAGACTGAAAAGAGAACGATAGGTGAAAAGCGAGAAGCAGAGGACAGGCCAGCCCACGGGAGAACGTGTTCTGAAATGATACTCGCGGAAACCAAAGGGGGCGAGCTCGTTATTTACGATTATTAGCGCAACCCCAGCCCGCATGGACTGCGCTCACTGCCGAGGCGTTAAGCCCAGCTGTGGTTCTGGGCCGCCATTCAGGCCTGCTGGCCCGGGAGAGAAGACAGGCACTGCAGGCTAAACTGGCGGACCTGATTGAAGTGCACACACACAAACACACACACACACACTGCTAACTGCCTCTTGGCCACGTCGCCTGTAAGTCAATACCTGCCACTGTGGCCAGTAAGATGAGATGACTGACCTATCACTGCTCCCACCTCCAGCAGAAACACACACACAAAAACATATAACACACACTTTCACACAAGACGATTTTCATATACATTGTAATGGGACTTTGAGCCAAAATGGCCACTGCTACAGCCTCATTATGGCTCATTATTGTCCGTTAACCTTGTGGCTTCCCTCCAGCCATGGTATGCTGGCTCCTAGGCACCAGGGGCTCCATTACCTCTGATCTCTTTTTTTACCTGACCACATTCTCTCTCTTCTTTCCTTCTTTAATGTTTACAACATGTGCTCTCCTCCCCTTGCCAGTGTTTATGCTCTCTCTCTCTCTCTCGCTATCTACCTCTCTATTTTTTTCTCTCCAACGGCCTTCTCTCGCTCTCTCTCCATCACTTCCTCCAACCATTTTTTTGTTGGTGTATTTATTTGGTTATTAATATGACTTTCATTCATGAAAATATTATGGACTAGCCTCTGCTTATTTGACCCCTTGTATGGTGGACACAACACTAGGGTGACTTTAAAATGCAGCTGTGATTCCAGGAAAAATCAGTTTGAACGGCGTTGTGCCGAGTTCACAGGGATTACTGTGATTCTTTTCTCAGCCAGTCGCATTCGGTCTTCTATCGGAGCACATCTTTGTTTTCACTTCTACTGGATTGTGTTATAGTGTTAACAGCAGTACTCCGTGTGTGTTAAATGTGTTCAAGTGGTGAAAGCTCTGCTTGCACAATGGGTGTGTATCTGTGTGAGAGAGGGAGAGTGTGTGTGTGTGAGAGAGGAGGAGAGAGAGAGAGAGAGAGAGAGAGAGAGAGAGAGAGAGAGAGAGAGAGAGAGAGAGAAAGACAGCACACACCGTTATCTTAAGTGATGAATGTTCTGCTCACACAATGTGTGTGTATCTGTATCTCTGCTGTATTTACAGAGAGTGTACAGAATAAATGTGTGTGTGTTTGTTAGTGAGTGTGTGTTCACGCTTCTGTTGCGTGTTTTTGTGTATGCATTCTGCTTCTGCTATGTGTGTGTGTGTGTGTGTGTTTTTACAGTCTCTGTGGGTGAGCGTCTCTGTTAAGTGCCTGTGTGTGTTTTAATGAGAGACTGGGGCTGGGTTTAGCTTCAGTGCTTTGCAGTGCAAACACCAGATTGCCCTCAGCCCCAAACATCATGATGGGGTACTGGGCCAAACCCAATCCTGACCAGAGATGGAGAGATAGACACAAAGAGAGAAAGAGAAAAAGAGAACGAGACACAAAGAGAGAGAGCGTGAAGGGGGGGTGGAATTCAGGATAGAGTAATCAGCCTTCAGGTTTTCGTCCACGTTTTCCTTCATGGTCGGAATCCTTCCCCTTTACTCATGCCGCCACACCTGCTCGTTGTTGTGGTCAGTGCCATGTTCCCGGTGACTAGCCTCTCTTATCATATCCCCCGAATCACCCTGACGACGGCGTAGCCTTTCTTCTCTCCGTGTTTAGGGGCTCATCTCTCTCACCGCTGTCGACGCGGTCGTCTTGTCCGGGAGATGGATGGGGCTCAGGTTAGAGTTGAAAGGGATTACTCACTCATGGCTGTCCTCCGAGGGTCTGTTTTGGGTTAGGCTGCTGTTTAAACGCGAGGAGGGGGTATGCGAGGAGCGGGTCTGTCGAGGCCAGATAGGGTGAGTGTTGATATTGGTTGTTGTTTTTATTTCCAGGGAAAGGCCTGAACTGAAGGTTTGAATAAAGAAATAGCCGGGCTATCAACAGACAGCAGGGTTCCCAGTCAGGCAGCTTTATGTTGAGTATGTTGGGTTCAGCTATAAAACGATAACAGTTTTTTTTAACGCACACACACACATCAAACAATGCCATCAATAACCATGTTTCCACTGGGCTGCAATACCTGAGTGAGTGTGTTCCCCTCTTTATTTGCCTTTGATTATGCATGCAAGTTCAGCATGGCGTGTAGGCCAACTCAAAAAGCAAAGCCATCTCAAATAAAAAATAAATAGCTGTGCAAATGAAATCAGTATATTCATAAAAGCACGTGGGTCCCAATTCCACCACAAAGAAATACGGAGGGAGGCTGAAGCCCAAACGGCCGGAGTTGAAAGACTTCAACTGGAGACTGAAAGACTTTGAAGATTTTTAATCTCACTCGAGCCTGCCGAGGACAGGTCAGCAGCCAGCCCGCATCTGAGGCCCACTGCAATGGTCAACAACAAGAAGACATACGTTTACATAGCACTGAAATGAAAGAGGAATCCCACTTCAACCACCCCATATACAGTATGTAGCACCCTCCTGGGTGATGCATGACACAGTAAAAAAAAACACACACCCAGTCCTTCTTTGTAGTGGCATGCTAGGAACAGTAGTTGCAGAAGTAGTAGTATGCTAGTAGTACTAGTAGCAGTTGTAGTATGCTAGTGGTGGTAGTAGTAGTATGCTAGCAGTAGAAGTAGTAGTGCTGCTGCTCTTCACACTCATATTTATGCTGCTTGATGTGTCCTGATCTGGAGTTGCTGGAGCTCTGCTAGGTTCTCTCTGTGTGGTGACCAAGGGCAGACCCATCCACTAGATGGACCGAGGCTGGACAAGGCTAGTCGACAGCCCCTGGAGATAACGTCCACCAACAGTCAGGGAACATAAACCAAACACTGACATTCGAAACCCAACGAGAGAGTATGGTTTGGGGGGAGGCAGTGGGGGTCCAGGAAAGGTGAAAAAAGATGTCGCGGGTGGTACGCGGAACGAGCTGTCTCTGACTGTCCGCAGTCTCCTGGACTTAATGGCTTCCGACCATGTCAGGCCGTCAGCTCGGCTCGGGACATCTCGCTCAGCCTGCAGTCACCTCAGCTCCCTCTGTTAGCGGTGGAGGTCTGGTCCTCATCATGGTGTTTTTCTTCTCCCCTCCTCCCCCCCTCCTCCCCTCCTCCCCTCCCCCCCTCCCAGAGCATGGGGGTTTGACTGGGCCGCCAGCTCTACTGCTGTTAATAGCAGCACAGTCAGGGAGAGAGGGAGGAATCCTGGGCAGTGCTGCATTTCTACAATGTTGTAAAACACACCCACATAAACACACACACACACACACACACATATGTTGCTGTTCTCACAAGCCAGGCCAAAACACACATACGGTCATTTAAATGTACAGTCACACACTTACACGTACATGCGCGGATTGGGGGGTTTACATCCCTCACATTACACCACTTAGACCACTCACCACACAAACAAACACAGGTGTGTACACACACACACACAATCAAACACACATAAGCACAGGTGTGTACACACACATAAGCACTAATGTGCATCCACTTACAAAGCAGGTGTTTCAATGGAAGCATGGTTTTACTAATTGTTTTTGGATCATGTGCGTGTGTGTGTGGGTGCGCGTGTGCACGAGTGAGTGTGTGTGTGTGCATGTGGGAGCCCAGACGTTGTATAACCCTCGTGCCACTCCCGCTGTGCTGAGTCTCTCTCTCCCCTGACGAGCCTGTGTGGTCTGCGCTCTCGGCCAGACCCAACCTAAATGAGGTGCTTTGAGGAGAAACAGCGCAGAGAGAACAGGGCCACGACCTTGAGTGTTACCAATGCGCAGATTCACCATATTTCCGTATTCATTAAAGCTAGTTTTGAAGGCAATATATATATATTTATTCATCTTAATTAAGTTTTTTTCTTTTTTTAAAGTGTTGATTTCTATAATGTATGTCTTTGGACACTTCTTGTTTCACAAGAACACATTTATAGACACTGAAAACATAAACATTGACTTTATCCCACACACACTCACACACACACACACACACACACACACACACACACACACATACACACACACTACTAATATGACCTATGTAGTCTATCCCACCTCCCTCATAGTTCTATTAAATAGCAGAAACCAGAGCATCACTGCCTTTTGTTTCAGCTGGTCTGGAGCAGTTGATCCTGTAAGCAGGGGTGTGTTGTGCTCCTCTCCGTCCCCCTCTAGGGTGTTCATAGCTTACAGGTGTTGAGTGTTGTGTGCCTGTGACGTTTCTGTGCTGGGGATGATCTTACAGGAAGTCCATGATTAGTGAGAGTGAGGGAATGTCCTGTCTGTCTGTCCGCCCCGCCCGCTCTCCTGTGGGGTGACATACACCAACTGACTCAGAGCCATCGCTCGACAGCTCGCCACCGTGACAACGTGAAGGCATGAGAAACACACCGTTTACCAGGAGAGGTCCCATGCTTAAGTGTGTGTGAGTGAGTGATTGAGTATGTGTATGTGTGTGTACGTGTGTGTGTATGTATGTGTTGGATATTGTTACCAGTTACAGTTTTTCTCTGCTGAAAGAAAGGCTATGTTGCCCTGAGAGAGAGGGACTGAGAGAATGATGGATAGAGAGAGGTGGGGAGAGAGAGATGAATATATGGATGAGAAGAGTAGGAACTGATGGATAGAGAGAGAGAGAGAGAGAGAGAGAGACTTGACTTTTAAAACCCCTTTTATTGAACCCACATCACCACATAAATGCCAGGATCCCATCAGCAATGGAGATCAGACCCTTGTCAATGCATCATTTCTGTGAGAAAAGAGACAACACATATTGTCTGAAACTTTAAAGAAAGCATACTCAACCCTAACCCTTGACTCCACCAAAGCTTTAAAGATGTCCACAAGGTTAACAATCTGCCCCTCCCCCTCCAGCCGATTACCCTTCCATATAGTTAGTTTTATTACCAGCCGATTACCCTTCCATATAGTTAGTTTTATTACCAGCCGATTACCCTTCCATATGGTTAGTTAATTCATGAAGGTGCACAGAGTTCCTTTTTGTTTTTTGTGTGTCTGACCCCAAAGATGAACAGTTGTTTTGAAAAAGTGAACCCCAACCTTTGGAACACTCCCTCCAACAGCTGAGAGAGAGAAAGAGAGAGAGGATGAGAGAGAGAAAGAGAGAGAGGATGAGAGAGAGAAAGAGAGAGAGGATGAGAGGAAGGCATAGAGTGGTGAGGATGAACTGACAAACTTAAGTGCGTGAGAACAGTGAAGTTTTACAAGGACAGAGATGACCAAATCAATATTTTATTCTAGTGTGTGTGTGTGTGTTTGTACATGCCTGTGTTTGTGTGTGTGTTTTGTACATGCCTGTGTTTGTGTGTGTGTGTTTATTTGAGTGGTGGTGTGGATAGGGAGGGACGTAACCCTTAGTCCCCAAGTGTCCGCACACATTTTGTGTGCGTGTCATTTAAATAAACGCATCTGTGTTTTAAACGCATCTGTGTTTGTGTTTTGGCCTGGCTTGTGCGAACATCAAAGATGTGTGCACATGTGTGTGTGTGTGCTTGTGTGCTTGTGTATGTTGGAGCAAAGCAAAGGTGTGTACACGTGTGTGTGTGTGTGGTGTGTGTGTGTGTGTGTGTGTATGCTTGTGTATGTGTGTATGTTGGAGCAAATACACGTCTATACATGCGAGTGTGTGAGCCTTGTTTTGAACTGTGTGTGTGTGTGTGTTTTGGCTCTGCTGCTGTGAAAAGCTTAACTGTTGGTCTGAGAGAGGCATCATGTACAGAGAAAACACTCAGTAAACACGCAGTTGTTTGAGTTGGAGAGCGACACTCGGTCTCTACAGAACAGGCTGTCAGACGGGGAGATCGTAGGGGCCAGGGGTCAAGGGTCACTGTCTGGTGCAAGCAAATCACTATTAAAAAGACCATCTAGGGTAAATGGACGCAATGGGGAATTCCATTCTCACACAAGTCAGGCCATAAGCAAACATTCACACACTCCCACTTGCACACCATAACACGCACACACACACACTCACAAACACACACACACACTCAAGCTGGGTTTTGTGTGTTACAGGGAAGGAGGCCTTGTTTGTGATTTCAGTCAAGAGCATCCTGGGAGTGGAGAAGGTGGACGAGAGTGCCTTCAACCGCAAAAACGTAAGACATACAAACACACGCACGCACGCACACACACACACACACACACACACACACACGCACACACATTGGGAAGAACATTGAAATGAAAAACAATGGATAAACAAACAAACACAGATGGAAGACAGGATGCTGGTGCAGGAGGGATCTAGCTCAGATGGTTGCAACATGAATATCAATATGATGCTTTTGTGTTGTCAATGTTTCGCTATCAATGACTCACTTATCGACTTGATGGAGGAGGGACAACCTAAAGCCTTCAATATAGCTCTGCGGACCCAGTCTACCCACGACGCCAGTGCCAGCTCTATGGCCTGATCTTTCTGCACCAAAATCTTGCTGACCGCACGGAATCTTCTGTATTGACAGCACGTGTGCACCCAAGTTTTCAAGCCCTGGCTCACACGTTCGAAGAAAACAGGATCTGTTTACGTAAAAATGCTGTTTTAGGAAATACTGTCATGCAACGGGATGAGAACGCAGATGCATATTTTCATTTGAGTGTTTGCTTCCTGGGATTAAAACTACGGGAGACCACCTCGTAAAAAACGAGAAGTCTCATGCTTCACTGAATTTCATTTTGAATTGCTATTTTAAGCCGGTTGTGAAAAGGGCAGAGACAATGCAAAAGATTCTGTTTGGGACAGCATGTGCTTCTGTAAGACACATCTGCGACGGCAAAAAGGATTAGCCTATACTTTGTGCTCACAACCATATGACTATACGATACTATATAAATGGCATGACTGTATCCGCAGGTGTATACCCGGACCTAAATGTTACATATAGATGAGAGTGGCATAATCTGTTCCATGTTTTAAAATGTGTGTGAATCTGTGTGTGTGTGTGTGTGTGTGTGTGTGTGTGTGTGTATGTGTGTGTGCGCTCTGTGTCTCAGATGTTCCAGGTGATCCACTCAGAGAAGCCTCTATACGTGCAGGCTGGGAACTGCGTGGAGGCGAGCGAGTGGATCGAGATGCTGAGCCAGGTGAGCCGCTGCAACCCGGAGCGCCTGAGCACCTACCACCCGTCGGCCTACGTCACCGGCACCTGGCTCTGCTGCCGCGCCACCAGTGAGAACCAGCCTGGCTGCAAGCCCTGCACCATGTGAGTTCGGCGCACACACACACACAAACACACACACACAGAGGTATAGACAAGCAGCTCACATACACACAAACGCTCATGCACGCAAACACACACACACACAAAGAGGGAGGGACATGCACTGGCAGCTCACACACACACACACACACACACACTGTATAGACACACAAAATCACACATAATCACATAAAATACACATATGCCAAGTCTACACTAAGTGCAGTAGTTGTGTAAGGAGCAGATGTTGGCACCAGTGGGATGTATTGTGACAGGACCTTCTCATGTCAGCAGTATACCAACAGTGTTAGAGATCAAAAAGATAATTTGAAACATGAGCCCGTTGGCTGGCGTTGAGTGAGTTCTGATGCTGCCCAGTCCAACTGGTCCGTGTGTCGGCAGCGGAAGCATCGTCTCCTAACCAGGGTATCTCTGTCTGTCGTGTGCCAGGAGCATGCCGGTCAACATTCAGCTGGACATTGACTGTGACCGTGAGACGGAGCGAATCTTCTCCATGCTCACCGCCAACCTGACCAAGCTGCAGAAGATGGAAGGCAAGGGGCACTTTTATTATCTCTCCCTCATATGCTTCTCTTTCTCTCTCTCTCTCTCACTCTCTCTCTATCTATCTCTCTTTCTCTATTACTTTCTCTGTCTCTCACCTCCTCTCATCACAGTTTGAAGAGGCCTTATAAAAATTATAATACTGTGTGTGTGTGCGCGTGTGTGTGCACGTGTGTTTCCTCCTCTCCTCCAGACGCCTGTGCCAGTCTTTCTGTGTACCTGGGCCAGCAGAAGGAGCAGGAGGAGTACTCGCTCTTCACCATACAGGACCCCAAGGAGACGTTCGGCACCATCCAGCACATCCGCACCGTGCTGGATGAACTGCAGGCCCACCACGACACACACGGGGCCCTCGCCGACGAGCCCGGCTCCATGTAAGATACACACACACACACACACACACACTTCCTCACACATACACACACACGTGCACACGCATGCACACACACACACACACACCATTCTGCTCTAGTGTTTATGTGAGAGTATACAATACATATTATAATATTATAATTATAATAATAAATATAATAATGATACTTCCTGGGCACTGTCCAGACAGCTAACACTGAACTGCAGAGTCAGCACTATTTCCCAATGACTGGTGGTTGGGAGATTCCCTGCTGCTGTTAAACTAACACCCAGGTTACTGTGCCAAGTAGGACTATACACACACAAGTCTATATATATATATGTGTGTGTGTAAGGGATTTAGCAAACAAATTGTTATTTATGTCTCCATGTTATTGACCAACCCACAGTACTTACAGGGTTCCTACACAGTATGGAAAACCTGGAAAAGTATGGAATTTGATTTTAGTAATTTCCAGGTCTGGATAAGTATGGAAAAAAGAAACAAGGGTATGGAGAAATATGTGTGTTTCCAGACTATTGCACTCATCACTTCACTCAAGTCATAATGAACCATTCCTACTGTTGTGTAGCTTAACTGTCAGTCCCCATCGTCAAGATACAACTATGATAAAACTAAGATACAACTAAAAATGACCCAGCTAAATGGACGAATATTAAGTGTCATTTTTTAATTCACTTCAGTTGTCCATACGTTTGTTTTCACCGAGTTATCCCAAACCAGAAGTGGCCGCAATGTCGAGAATATGGTCAGAAAAATCTACCGAGAAGTTTGGAAATTTGAGTATGGAAAAAGTATGGAATTTTGAAATGCAAAATGTGTAGGAACCCTGTACTTATAGTTTTTTTCCATTGCTAAAACACAATTTTGCAAACTGTTGTGGCTTTTTCAAAATACTTAACCCAATTCGCAAAACCACACATCCAAATTGCAAAATACCTCATATATCCTGCAAAATGAAGCACTGCAACCAAAACTACATATAGCATTATTAAAACTTTTGCACAAAATGACACACACTTCATTCATATTACCTGATTTTTGTCTAACCAACTACACACTGTTGGGCATAATGAAAAGCACTCTCATCTTTAGTATGCTTTGCCATAATACTAAAATAGTTCAAATTGTACAAAATTCTTCAGATTGTTCACATGCACAGAACTATTTGCAGATACACACATGCTGTTGAAACATTTTTTTCACCAAACAAGTCAGTGCAACATATGCACATACATTAGCTCATGTAGTGTCATTTTGAATGGCAGGGTTTTGAAATGGCAAACGTGACTTTATGTCAGATTGTTGTGTCTTATGCAGAGAACCGTGTTCAGTGCATTTAAAAAGTGCCATTTTGAATTGCAAAATGTGTGTAAAGCAGAAAATGTGTTTAGACTTTTGGTTACTTGAGAAGAGGTTTTATTCTCTGTGTGTCAGTTTAAATAACTGTGCTATGCATGTCATTTTAGTGTGCTAGCAATTGGAAAAAACTGTAACGATATGTGTAGAAATGTAATTCTAACAGAGTGGAACGGGGACACCTTGTGACGTGTTTTGTGTTTGTTGACATTCCAGGGAGAACCCTATAGTGGGGAAGACGTCCTAACGGTGTCTGTGGACAGTGAAAGAGAACATGGTCTGCACTGAGACCTCCACACCAGCAGGGGAGGCTGCTCGTCCACACACAGACGAGGTGGAGTCGCAGCAAGGGACGAGAGTGAGGACCACAGCACCTCACCACTCTTGCCTCACTTGCCCCCCCACCACCACCACCCACCACAATGCCAAGTCTTGGCCAATCAATTGAGGCTGTGTTGATCAGCTGACCTGTCATCATCCTATCACCAATCAAGGGCTTGGGTTTGGTTGATGATTTTTTTATATTCATTTTCTTTCCCATTTTAGACAATTGAACAAGCTAAAATGTTTCCCACTAGTGCCTCGATCCAGCTATCAATGGCCAACTCTCTTATCAGAGAATGCTCTCCTGCGGTGGAGAGCAGAGCCTGTTGGTTTTGGACACATTCTATGTGCTGTGAACATGCGGGAGAGAAAAGAAAAGTGACAGACATCACTCGGGTCAGTCAGTCTGTGTGATGAAGGCTGCTAAATCTCAACTGTTTTTTTTTTTGTTTTTTTCTTCAGTTTGTCTTTTGGAAAAATCTCACCTTCTGAGCAATCATCGAGACCTCAGCTCTCCGGTCACCTCTCCTTCAGGGCCTTGATATCTCGGGTACTGCACTCAGAGAGAGCATTCCTCCATATCGGCCATTCCTCTGTCCCTAAACACTCTCTCTTTCTTTTCTGCTCTGTACTTCTCTGTTGTCTCTCTATTGCTCTATTCACTTTCTCTCTTTCTATTCTCTCTCTCTCTCTCTATGAGGATGCCGTTGGTCTGCCTTAAGTTCTGGTTGGATGTATTCCCCTGCTCCAGCCTCCTCTGGCTTAGGGAATTATGCTCAAGCACTTTAGACATTTGGAACGTTCCAGATGAAATCATTTAGATACGTGGTATCAACCTGCTCCCTCTACGGATCAGTTTTAATGATCATCAGTCGCTTGTGTAAGTCTTGTATATTGACATTTGTACGTCTGTAGATTTTTTTTTTTTTTTTAAAGAATGAAATATTAGCTATTTTTCTTATGCCAAAGATGACCATTTCGTGGGGTTGACAACTTGAGAAAAAGATTTTAAAGTGTATTTTAAATACCGACATTCTGAAGAAAAAAGATTATCCATATCCAGTGATGTGCTCCATTCTTGTGTTTATTTGTAAATCCTTATTTTTACATAAACATGTTTTTTTGTTCAGTGAACTGTCATTCATAACAGAGCTGAATCATTAATCTGGCCTTCATGTCTTCAAATCATGTTTTTTTTTTTTTGTTTGTTTGTTTGGTTGTTTATTAAAGAATGGCTTCAAAGGTTCCTTTTACACTCCCAGGTAAATATATGAATAATAAGGTGTGGTGTGAGAACAGCATGTGACATGGCTCTGGTAGACAGCAAAGATTCTAGAACGGAGCTCCACTCTAGAATCTTTTGTAGACAGTACTATGATGTCATAACCCTGCCAGTCACACCTTTTTAGGGTTCTGATTGGTCCTGTTGTCACCTTCTGCATGGAAACTCAACTGAACTCAACTTCCTTTTTTTGGAATCAAACTCAAAATGTCAGTTAAACACAGTTAAATCTAGTGACTTTGCCTTTTTAAGAAAAAAGAAAAAATGTGTCTGTTGTCTTATACAGTTCTATTTTTACACTCTTTGATCATTTCATCCGCACCCATCGACTGGTCTAGTTTTACTATTGATGAGTGGCAGAAATATGTATCAAAGTGGAATAAGTCGTGTACCACACCATAGCACAGGGTCTATAATGCTTCTCCCATGTTGTTGCTTGAGGCGGAAAAAAAAGTCTGGTCCATCAACTATTTCTGTGTGCTTCTTCATTGTATTTAATGTTTTTTTTTTGTTTGTTTAGATGTCTTATTTTTTTTCTTTTCTTTTTAGAAGATCTGTATGTTTTAACACACACTGTGAGCTGATCACTTTGTAAAACGTGTTACTTTGATGGTACCTTTTTTAAGTGAATAAATAATTTTAACACTCACTCCTGGACTTCAGTAGTACTCCCTCTCATGTCATACCCCCTTACTCCTTTAGTGGCGCCAGAGAAGAACCATGGGAGAACCTTTAGAACCTAGACTGCAATTAGAATAAGGTGAGGTGATTTAATTTTCTCTCTTACCTCATAACTGTAGTTTGGTGAGTGGTGTGTGTATGTGTGCACATGTATACCAACTGAAACGGCTTCCATGTCATAAATGTATCCATATCTTCTCCACCATGATGAATCTTAGCATACTACGGATTCTATCACAGCACATAACTTCTGTGCTAGCAAACAAGATGGCTGCCGTGTGCTCTCACAGGCAGTACTGGTCATTTCGGTGCCCTCCACCTAATGTAAAAAAAAAAGGCCTATAATTTACAGACCATTACTGTGTGTTTTTAAACATTAATTTCTGAAGAAATGTTGTTTGACTTATAAATGGTGCATTGTCACTTTAAGAGTATTAAGTCTTTACGTGCTCATAATGCCATTTGTTTGTTTGAGCTACATTGATAGCACAATATTAACAATAATATGCACAATATTAAAGGTGTTCTAAGCGATGCTGGGCAACGTCACTTCTGTTGACTTTCAAACAAAATAGAGAGCTAGCTCGCTACTTCCTCCCCCTCCCTCCCATGCAATTGAAACTCCTAAACGCGCATCTCGTCTGTGATTTGCTGGCACAGTTTGTTTTGTTTTTATCGGCTAGGTTTGCCCAGGTTGTTTTTGTTGCCGTTTTTGTAGCCTGGGCTATCCACAGAGTTTTTTACAGTGTATTCAGGACACAGACAGCTAGCGGCTGGTTAGGTGATGTTTGCAGTAAGTGACATAAAATGTTTTAGCCTAAAAAACATCGCTTAGAGCACCTTTAAGTTGTTATGAGCAGCCTTCATTGCTTTGGAAATGAAAGTGTGTAATGACATGTTGCTTTGACTGTGTGACTGTTTCAGTCGGCTTGGCAAACAAATTATTGAAGACTCACCAGTTCCATTCTACAAGGTCTAGTCTTTATATTCTTGTCTATATTCCAAATCACATTGACTACGGCCTACGTTAAAGAGCCCTCACCAATCTTATTTTAATAGTTAAAGCTGCAGTTGGCAAGATTTTTTTGATCATATTCACTGAAACCGACATTATGCTCCGACAGAACAACATAAATCAGCCGGTTGTAGAAAAAACTTAGCCTGACGTAGTCATACTCAATTCTAGTCAGAATATGAGTCTGATACTGCTCCATTGGCACATAATTATGGAGCGTGTTTCAACCGATACAGGGGGGGAATGCCTCCGCACTCAATTGGATAGACCTAAGTAACCAATCAGAGCAACAAAATAGCTTACCGTGAGGTGTAGAAAGAAAACACACGAACCATCCTTCTTCTCCTATATCCCCTCCGTTTTTAAAAATAATTCTGTTGAACAGTGATATGCTAAAAACATGTTAAACAGCTGGGAAAGGCTGACGCAAATCCCTCGAACAGGTGGTCAATCAGAGATTTCAAACAAACGAGGGAACATGTGGCAATGCAACAGCGGTTTTCCCTTAATGAAAGTGAAACCACGAGTTTTCCCACATCTCAACTTTGGCCAAAGTTTTCAGAAATAATCGTTTTCAGTGATACAACCTCATTAACACATTGAGTGCCAAAAACGTAATATTACGTTTTTCCTTCCCATGCGTTGAGTGGCAAAAACGTAATATTACGTTTTTAGCTCTTTTTTTAAATTACGAAACTAGACACTCTAACACACCTTATATGTGATTTTGGGAACTCTGTGATGACTGGAAATGAAATATATGACGATCGAAAACTCATGAAAACGCACAATCTGGACATTTTATCTGGACATAACTCGGTTGCCGCTTTGGGTCGAATCAGTGACGCATGCACGTCAGGTCAAAACCAGGCCATTTTCGTGGGTCTATCACTAGGTGGCAGTCTCGCCAGGTCTCTCTGATCACTTCCCGGAAAGTTTACACAAGTAAGTAACAGGCAACACTTCATATTTCATGAAAGACGTTATATCTCCATTTTTTAGAAAAAAACAGCGATTTTGATGAAAACTAGCCACTGTTTAGCATGGGATTTTTCAGGAACAGAGGCGTGTAGAAATACATGGTTTGCACCCACCGAGAGCTTAAAGTCTCAGCTTTTAATCGAGCCATTGTATGTGTTCATAGCTATAACAGAATATGCTGTGGTTATACAAAAATCATCAACAATGGTCTAGATTGCTGGCACTCTAGGACAAAGCTCCCGAAAACAGCTTGGCATTCAATGAGTTAAGTATTATGAATTTTCCATATGGGGTCTTAAAATCCATGTATCCTTCTAGCCACAGCGTTTTTGTTTCAAACATAAGCCTAATCTAAGCGTGCTCAGATGACGTGATAGACCAGGCACTGTTGCTCACCTGTCCATCATCGTAAAGCCTGATTTGATTGGTCCGCCCGATATAGGGCGAGCATACTTCCACCACAATGGAGCAATTCCAGACCGAACTTCCCGACCTCAAATGTTGTGGGCGGGACTAAGTTCGGAATGGCACCCAGGCTAGAAAAAACTACCTGGAGCCTATTATTTGTTTTGCAAAAATCCACAGCTCCCGGTTCTTCTGGTCCAATCAGAGCAGGACTGTGTGAGATCTGACTGTGTCAATCACAGTCTGGTGCGCACTGACGAGCACAAACTCGATGAGAGGGTGCTCTGTGGTAGTGGGGGTGGTGCATTTTGACACTGTAAACGTTATCGATGAAGAGTGAAACGCAGTTTGCAGTAAAGCTACTATTTATTGGCTAAATTTGGGTGCCCCCTCTGTCCTTTGGTGCCCGCTACGCACAGTGTGTGATGATCATGTGCATAGTGGGAGCGGCGGCACTGACTCACAGGTCAGGCTGCATGTTTTACGTCTGGTGTGGTGGCCTTATGTTCTATGACTGGTGTAGTGACGGTGAGCTCTCATGAGTGAGACTGGCCTTGAGGAGAGTTTCTCACATTACACACAGTCCCACACCCTCCTCTTGTATTTGTGCCGTGAGCAAGCATGGGCAAATGGACTGCATTTGTATAGCCTGGCAGATTACCCATACTGTGCATCATGCAATGCACCAACCTGTAGGGTTTAGGGTTCGCTGCCTTGCCCAAGAACACTTCGGTAGGGTCTGGAGCAGCAGGGCTTGAACCTGTGACTTTCAGGTTGCGGAATGGCTCCACTACCTCTGTCACGGACTGTTACGGGCTGCTACTTGAATTGACCCAAAAGCAGGACAACACACCAAGAGTAGATTTACTGACTTTAGTTACAGAGTGCAGCACAAGAATCTTACAACAATGACACAGAAGGAACATAACGAAACTAGGGCTTTTTAAGCACTGTCTACCGCTCCACGTCCCACATCAGTATTTTTCCAAAACTTCTCCAGGCATAGAAATTGCTTGTTTTTCCTGCCCATATACAAACCCTGTTTTTAAAAGTGTCGGGTAAGGAAGAAGATGGATGACCGCCGGCTACTACTAAACGGTGACATACTGGATGATGATCTCCCCGCTCTCTCGCCTCACTGTACCAGTCCAGGCCACAGCAGACTCACGGCTGCTGTTGCTGCACTGACTCCCCTCACTGATGATTTATGAGTAGGCTTTGAAGCACTGCCCTGTAGGGGGCAGCCAAGGGTCAAGAGGAGATACAGAGGTTATCTATGTACAGGCAGTGAGAGGCTTCAGTGGGGTTTCACTACAATATGTACAACAGCCATACACTACTACAGCTATAGGATCGGCACAGGAACGTGTCATGTTCAACAGAGTATATTTATCAGGGCTCCAGACTAACTTGTTGAATTGGTTGCACTGGTGCGCCTAACTTTTTTATTTAGGTGCACCAGCACAAAATTTAGGTGCACCCAAATTTTTCATTGCGGCACCTTTAACATCACAATTTCAAGGTCCCCTTTTTATTGCTCTCCATATACATTCCGTGTCTGAGCTGTTGTCAGAGCATGGGCCAGGAATGACAGTATTGATTTGATTTGGGGCCTCCACCACCTTGACGACATCAGTAATATTGAATACTGTGATCATTCACATCAGTGTCAATGTTATTACAGTGGTGGTGTGTAGGTCTAATTGAGTGCCTGTCACTTTAAGAGGAACGCCAAAGTAGCTTTCATTCTCATGGTTTTAGGCTAGAGGAAAATAGTCGCGCATCATCCAAGGATGTATCATTATGTTTTCTATGTCATTTGATAAAATAAATGTTCAAAAAACTAACAAGTCAAAGAAAATATTTATGGGATCATAGAAGAGATAAGTGTCTTGCAATGTTAATTTCTATGATTTTGTTGAAATCATTACTACATTAATGATAGACATGACACGTGTCGTGAGCTAACAGTTACTTAGAAGGAACGCTCTCAAGATGTAAAAGTTTGCCAATAGGTTGTGTAGCTTATTTCGGAAAACTCAACAGTAGGCCTAAATTAACTAAATTCCATAGCCTAGGCAACAGAAACTTGAGAGGTGTAGGTCAAAATTAACATCGCTACTCGCTCGGATCACGACAGCTGTGTGCGTGTGAGGAGAAAAGACACATAGGCTACGGGAAGCGCACGACTGTCATTCTTAAATGTAGGCTATATCGATACTAATACAATTAGGTATTGTGAGGTTTCTAATTTCAGGGTATTGCGATACTTTTGCAGTATTGGTGCACCATGCATCACTAGTCAAAGTAGAACAACCGCTTAGTTCGTGGAGAGACAGCAGATGCGAGTAAAGTCTAGGCGCTCAACCTTATGACATTAGGTGCTCCAGTGCGACCCAGGAAAAATTTTAGTCGCACTCTGGAGCCCTGTTTATGAATACATTGAAGTGACTTTGGTGTGTGTGTGTGTGTGTGTGTGTGTGTGTGTGTGTGTGTGTGAAAACAATGTGTTGGTTTGGAGATTAAATTCCAAACTCCACAGAGTTTCCAAGATGCTGTCAGCATTGGACCTTTTTTTAAGCGTGATGGTTTATTTTGATTTTTTTCATTCATATTGAGAAAGATTTTTTTTTTATTTTTGACTGACATCTGGGGGTGGGGATCTGTTGCCTGCAGCAGATTAATGTTAGAGGGGAATGTCTCAACTTCATGCGGCTTTTTGATAAGAACTGTTCAAGACTTTGGTAACGTACTGTGTGTGTTTCACAAACAAAATTCTTTTTTAATGGTTCATGTCTTTCCTTGGCTTTCTTTTTAAGATTAAAAGAGGGATAATTCACATTCCTGCACTGATTAAAAGCAGTTTTCCTGGACATATTTGGTTTGTTTAATATGGCTTCCATGCTTTCTTATTGGTCAAACCTTGTTTTGTAAGACCATCAGCACCTGGCGGTGGGCCCGATGGTATGCGGTGTGCGGTTTTAGTTTGTCCGTAACGGATTAGTGTTGTCCGTATGCGCTACACTACTGAATCCTCCTCAGGCTCAGTTCTTTGTTGACAGGCTCGGGCCGATCGAGCACCCAGGGGATCGTAGAAGTTCTGTGGCCTGACCATTGCTCATTATTATTAATCAATCAGAACTCGGTGTGCCTTTGTGTTCAGCAGTGAGGGCGTGTGTGCGTGCGAGGTGACCGTGTTACACAATGTCACCGTTTTTTTTGTTTTGTTTTGTTTTGTTTTGTGAGCAATGACATGCATGGAGAGGTGAAGTGGGGAAGGTGCAATGCATTATGAGGAATTGAGAAATGTGTTATGAGAAGTGAATTATGAATGTTGTTTACAGAACTTCTCCACTATATGGTTGGTGCCACCTGATCAGACAGAAGGGGAGCAACTTGAGGAGGACTCACCGGGACACATTTACAAGGATACAAGGATACAAGGAAGTTTATTGTCACATGCATATAGTTACTGGAAGTAAGAAATGCAGTGAAATTATGTCTGGTGTCAGCCTATTTGTGCATTAATGGGGGGGGGGGGGGGGGGGGGAAGTGCAGTAGAAGAGGGGTTTAGTAGATTAAGTGGCAAGGGCTGCATAAAAAAGGTGGGGGAGGATTGGGATTGGGTGGGGGGCACCAACAAGGAGCACCCAAGATTTCACCCAAGCATATTTGTTTGATATGTTCTGTAATTTGTCAACTCTGTTTTCTTCCCAAGAGCCCAGAGTTGCTTGAAGTAACACAATGTAAGAATTCCCCTTTTGGTCAATTTTCAACGTAGCCTATGTGTACCCATTTAGCACAATGTTACATTGTGCAATATTATCAGCAATGCTAGAGGTTCCACTCTCCATACTGTAAGTAAGAGTAGCATCAAAATGAGTTTGAAGACATTATTTGAAGTTAAAAGAAATACATTGTGTTGCTTTAATAAGAACTGCCGCCTCCATCACTGCATTTAAATCCAGACTCAAAACCCACCTGTACTCTCTGGCCTTCACTGCCCACTAATGTGCTATGCTTGCGTTCTGTGTCCTGCTGTTCCTTTTTCTTCTGTTTTGATTGCAGTCAGTGTAAGCTGCGTATAAATGTGCTTTAGAAATACATTTTGATTACTTTTACTTACTTACTAATAACACGAACATAGCTTACATAGAGTAACAGGCTTCCACCAAACTAAGCCCTGTCTTCATCTAAGGATGTTGAAGTGATCCACTAATACCTTATAAAAGCATCTGGCCAGCGATCTGTGGGCTGGCAAAACAACAGAACTAACATCTACTCTCCACAGACAGATGAGGCAATAACACACAGCAGTTGAGCTTTTGATCCAATAGCACTCTCTTTTTTTAATTTTATACTGCGAATCAGTGTGACTGGAAGGACAAAGAGTTAATAGAGAGACGGACAGTTCTGTGGCAGGAGCAGTGACGTCAATAAAGTGGCTAAAGGAGACAGTTTGACCTCACATGTGAGCCCTCAATCAAATCCAAACAGTTGAACACTGTTTCATGAAGGAGTGACTGCTATTTATATCAGCTACTTACCCTCTAGGACGGTGGTAGTGTAGTGGTTAAGGAGCTGGGCTAGCGTGCAGTAGCCTGAAAGTTGTGGGTTCAATTCCCGGCTTCCACCGCTGTGCCCTTGAGCAAGGCACTTCGCCCCTAGTTGCTCAAGGGACACCGTAATCCCTTGTAATATTGTTGACATAAGTCACTTTGGACAACAGTGTCTGTTAAATAAATAAATGTAATATCACGATCATGGTAATCCTATTTGTATGTGGACATACAGTACAAGTACTGTCTACTAGTACTTCTTTCGAAATTAAAAAAATACCTGCAACTTATTGAATTTGGTTGTTTTGTTCTCAAAAGTTACGAGGAAACAAGGCCTACTGGGAATTGGGAAATGTGTTTGTCCAGTGATCTTACTTCCTGTCATTGGTGATAACATGCTTGGGTAAGGACTAGTATGGAACAAGCAAGACTAAGTCAATTGGCCATGCTCTCTATAGAGAACCGCAGAGCTAGGAATTTGGGTCTGAGTTGTGTCATCAATCAATGAATGACTGTGCTGAACAGAAGGCCCATACAGTGAACCTCTACTGGGTGAATTATAGGTTTGTTTTTGTTATGAAGTAGGATCAGATCAGGTATACCAATTGATATTGTAAGCTGGTTAAAACTGTTTGTTGGGAGAACTCTGTGGCGGTAGCAGTGATTAATTTGGTGATCATGCAGTCACTGTCCATGGTTCTGATCAAAGGCTTGGTATGTTGCACGGTGATAGCGTGTGCATGTGGGGGAGGTGCTTTATTTTTAGGTGTGTGTATTGGGAGGGTGCAGCATAGGAGTTTGCCTCTCTGAAGTCAGCAACAGCGGTGGGTGGATGAGGTGGATCTTGTGGCTTGCAACCAGCCACAGGTTTTTTGCCAAAACAAACTGGGAGCCACCTGGGAGGCTTTCTGACTGTTTCAGAGAATTCTGGGTAATCAATCTGTTTCAGTGATAATCAAGCATGATTAATCTGTTCAGTCTGTTTCAGTGACGATAAGGTATGATCATCTGTTTCAAAGACATTTAGGCATAGTCAATCTTTTTCTGTGACATTTAGGTATGATCAATTTGTTACAAAGACATTTAGGCATAATCAATCAGTCTCTGTGATTTTTTTTATATAATCAATCCATTTCTGTGAGATTCCATTACAATCAATCTGTTTCAGTGAAGAATCTAATGAAGTATGTCTTCTCTCTCTTTCTTCCATCATTTCCATCAGAGTTACCTGCTCTGTAGACCCTTCAGATTTGGTATCTGTGGTGGCCTCAGGTTTCAGTTGAGTTTAATTTCTAATTAAAGGCATCCTATGCAAGTTAATATGACATGTTGGTACACTAACTTGAACACTAACCAGCCGTAGCCTACCTGTCCACAGAGAACCAGCCTTGCAACTTCGTTCTCCCCCTACCAGAATCACAAATTGCTTTGCGGCAATTGTGCAATAGCCTGTATTTGTTGTGTAATGTAACCTTGTCAGTCGACATGGCTCTTCGGAGATTATCTTCTATCTTTCTATCCTTTGGCTGGTAAACAAATCCACATTTATATCTTGTCTAGGGGGAAGAGCACAAGCCATGAGTATTTATGACAGTTGTGTAAAATACAAAATGAGAAATTGCATTGGATGCCTTTAAGGGTGTACTCACACTAGGTATGGTTCTCTTGTTTCGTGCCAGAGCACGATTGTACCTCTCCCCTCTCCCCTGCTGGCCTGCACTTATCAATCTGTACCAGAGCACGGCTGAAGCGCTCTAGAATCTAGTCTTTTATCACCATAACAACCTTGCACTCGAGCAGTTAAAGCAACACCAAAGAGTTTTTTGTACCTTAAAATAATGTTTCCAAAATCGTTTCAGTGGATCATCAACTCATAACAGGGTGAACGGCACTTCTGCATTCGCTTCACGGCCCTCTATCGGCTATAACCGCACTATGTAAGTTTGCCAGATCGGGTAGCGGATCTGTAGTTCAATGGAATGAGACATAAGAAACTACAAATTTGACTTGCATCTGATGTCGCAATACATCGTACTTTCATAAATCGTGCAACATATTCTACCTTGTCTGTGGACATTGTTATTTGCAAAACTGGTGCTGGATAAACAAATAGCATGCGTGCGACAGAGGGAAAGTTCTTTGGTGTTGCTTTAACAGAGCAGTTGTGTTTATCACGCCATAATTAACATTATGTACAGTTGTGTTTATCACGTCATAATTCACGTAGGCACGTTTGCGATCATACTAGATTGCCGCATTTTCGTTATGGGGTAAAACCCCGGTGTCTGGGGAAAAGTTTCAAGCTTTCATCTGTTTCCGTGGCCCAAACAGCCTCAGGTATGTCCTGGAGTAAGGCATGGCCAAATTGGGGACTGGGGACTTTTGGAATGGAATATGATACAACAATAAAACTAAAACTTCTTAAATATAATGTAAGTTTGTTTGTTCAACCAAAGTCCTTTTAGGCAAGTCACTCCACTCGGCGGCCATATTGCAACGCTTTCTGGCCACTTATCGGGCATCTATTTCGGCAGAAATGCGCGTGCACAAGGGTTCACGACACCAATCTTGCTCCAGCGGCGAGATCACAACACATGATTGGCACGATGTATTCAAAACACACCACATGATTGGCTCAATGTATTCACAACACACCACATGATTGGCTCAATGTATTCACCTGTCGACGTTTTGTCGCGGAAGGGCTGGGATATGTGAAGACAACTGCCATATTGGCATTACAAACTAACCCAATGCATTTCTATGGAGGAATTTTTGAGTGCTGTGTCTCTTCATTAGAAAGCCTCTGGTTCAACGGACTGAGTCAATATTCTCATATGCATGTCTGTGTCATTATGCAGCCAAAAGGAAACTTTCGATTGGTGAGGTGAGCTTCAATGCTGTCCAAAAAAATGCTCTGATGATTGATTGTAAATGAGATTTAGGCCTGTGCTGCAAACAAAACTATTGTGTAGAAGTTGCAGACAGGGGTTATAATGACACATTATATGCTGATCAAAAGTCAGTTTTTAACCAATTTGTCTATGTCTACTCCGGTCAGTTAGCCTGACAAGCCAGACCCACATTAAAATGTAGGGTCTGAGCACTCACCGTTCGCAGTGCTCAGTCCGAGGGGCAGGATAATCGGTTGTCTTTCAAATTCTCTCTGCATGCAATAGGACAGCGCTGAGTCCCATGCGTTTTCCCACCAGCGGAGCTAGTTGGCTAGTTCAAACTTTTGCCAACTTAAAACAAGCTTAACTCGTGTCACACTGTTGGCCAAAAGCAATATCCATCTTCTCAAAAACCAACATCCATCTTTTCAAGTAGCAGGGAATTCAAGCCAAACCGTTGCAACTCTGCCATCAATCATTATGTTAAGCCCGCCTAACGACTCTATACACGATTTGATTGGCCTGATAGAAGTTTATTTTTTCAAGCTCACAAGCCAACGGAGAGTTGCTAGACTAGCCCTGGAAGCAAATGTAATTTGCTGCCGCTAGGGTGCGTCTAGATTTGTAGGCTACCTGTCAGTACAATTAGGGTAAATTCAGGACAAATACGCAACACGCCAAGCTTATCCAAAGCATCAGCTACATGGTATGCAATGGATCTAGCAAATATTTGTGTCTGAGTGTGTATGTGTGTATGTGTGTGTTTTTGGGGAGATAGAGAAGGAGAGATAGAACAAAAATACACACACAGAGAGAACATACCGGTAATAATTTCTTAAAAGGTGGCTTGTGGCTGTGATACAGTGGACTCGTTTAGCCTCGGAGCTCCTTAGCCTCACAGCTAAACGAGGTATGATGACGTTGTAATGCATCCAGCTGTCTGTTGAGGGAAGGGAGTTAAACGGCAGGGGCACGCTAAATATGCTTAGCTAAGTCATACCATATGCCTCCTCTGGCTGCCCTTTCTTAAGTTCCCACTACCTCTGTCATCACTGCTGTCAAACAGTGCCAGATTTACTCTTGCGGGGGCGTTGTGTGAGAGCCAACTGAGTTGACTGAAAAATATCAAAATGGGATAAATGTAAATGAAATCATATTGCAGTGTCATGGGATGTCAACAGGTTCTGAGGTGATCTGGACATGCTTGCCTTCTCTTGTTTTGTTGCAATAGAGCATACCTAAATGTCAAAATAAACAAGAAATTGAATGAAATTATCCATGACTGCTACAAGTGTTTGCCAAAAAAAGAGTCAGTCACTGGTGCCTCCGAGTAATGTTTTTTCTTCTGCAACCTTTCTTCATGTATTTGGGATAGAGGGCACAGATTGCAAACCATAGTGTCAAAAGGCAGAATTTGCACGCTACTTTTACATCAAAGTGGCTGTAATGAAAAAATAGATAAACAGTGCCCGCAACTAGACAATAGTTCATCATTTCGTGTCACTCTGTCTGTATGTCATGCTGACCATGCTCCCTGTTATGCCAAGCTGTTTTCGGGTGCTTTGTCCTAGAGTGCCCAGCAATCTAGACCATTGTTGGTGCAAACCGTGTATTTCTACACGCCTCTGTTCCTGAGAAATCCCAAGCTAAACAGTGGCTAGTTTTCATCAAAATCGCTGTTTTTTTCTAGAAATGGAGATATTAACGTCTTTCATGAAATATGAAGTGTTGACTGTTACTTAGCCTACTTGTGTAAACTTTCCGGGAAGTGATCAGCGAGACCTGGCGAGACTGCCATCTAGTGATAGACCCACGAAAATGGCCTGGTTTTGACCTGACGTGCATGCGTCACTGATTCGACCCAAAGCGGCAACCGTGTTATGATAAAATGTCCAGATTGTTCGTTTTCATGAGTTTTCGATCGTCATATATTTCATTTCCATTCATCACAGAGTTCCCAAAATCACATATAAGGTGTGTTAGAGTGTCTAGTTTCGTCATTTAAAAAAAAGCTAAAAACTTAATATTAAGTTTTTGGCACTCAACGCATGGGAAGGAAAAACGTAATAGGCTATTACGTTTTTGGCACTCAATGAGTTAACTGGAAAATGGTCAGTGAAGCAAAGGAAATGAGGAAATTATCTTGGTCTGCCATTCTACCACTGTCATATCAGGTGATCCAAAGCCCATATTCTGGTGTTGTCCATCCTCTCTGTTTGTCCATTCACTGCTCATGAACCCATTGAGGCTCCTTTTTTAACTCTGCCTATATGGACATAGTCTCCCCCGCACATATTACCATGATTGATATTTTTTGCCATGAAACACTTAGGTGGCGATCAGACAGGACGCAATTTTTGCAGTGAGGTGCGCCTTTTTTAATGTTGTTTCGTATGGGCAGTACGCGTTTTGCGCACGCTACTTATGCACACAGGAGCACCTCGCCTTTTGCGTGCCTTTCGCCTTTGCGTGCATTCGCTTTTTTATGGAAACATAGTGCACCTTGCGTTTTACAAGTGGCAAAGCGCATCCTGTCTGATCGCACCCTTTTGCATTTGGCACCTGTCTCTCCAACAGTTCACTGGTAACTGGTCAGAGTTCATATCTGTACTGTCCTGCGTGGATGGAGCTCTCTCATGCCTGGCTCCTCTGTTGTTGTTTTTTTCCTCCTGGTCTGTCCATGCCAGGTCTTTTTGCAAAACGCAGAGCAGAGAAATGTATTTCTCAAGCCCTCCTGTGCTCCACTAGAAAAGACAGTGGGTTGCGACTGTGCCGTACATCCATCCCTGTCAAAGATGTCTCAGCGAATCAACATCAAATGCTTCTCTGGCCATATGAAAAACCCACGCCACCCCAAGTCTCCAGCCCCAAGTTTATTGCATTTCCTTAAATCAGCGTACATCTGCTTCAGTTATCACAAACAGATTTAGGTTAGCATGACATCTTGGCCGTCTAAAGCGGCACGTTATCTGGGGTCAGTCAGACATGGGCTGCATCTGGGCTTTATGGTGCATCGTGTGGGTGTATCCTGCAGCGTGTTGTGCCTGTGCCACATGCGACAAAGGTGAGCTCAGTTTTATAGAGTGGAATGAGCTCGGAGGGAGGTTCTGGCCAATGTGCTGGCCCCGCATGGTCGTGCTGTGTTTGGCACTACACAATAGTGTTTATTATCTTCATGTGGGACTGAAGTTGTTTGTCAGGTGTTAATTGTTTGTCTTCTTTGAACCTAAATTACAAACTGCATACTTATGCATTACTTTCTTTCCTTATGAATACTGCATCCATCGACTAAAGATTACAGATGAACTCAACACTACTTGAATAATAAATGGAAACAACCCACATCTTTCACAACATGACTGTAACACCAATTCACTTTGGGTCATTATTTGGGGATAACATATATTGAATTTAGTGTCACCTGCCGATATATTTATCACGGTGTTACTTGTTACCTGCACAATTACTTGTGTAGAATTCAAACAAGTTGGTTTTTCAAAGTCAGCTGATTTTGTCTCTTGCTAGCACCTCCTAAAGGCCAAGCATTGCTAATGTGAAGACAATGTGAACATCCAGTATACACACCTATAACTACATGTAAGTTGTAGCTATGATATTGTTATGTAATAAAAACCATTATATCTAAATTAAGACAGGAAGGTTGGGGCTCACCATTATGGATAGGTCAAATGTTGCAAAATAACTAAATTTACACCTAAACAAGATGTAATTATAAAACATGTATAAGTGTAATGAAAAAAATAGTTAATTATAAAGTAACACTTTGGGGATGATGAAGGTTGAGGGAAATGGGTGGTTTATTCCCATAAGGGTGTATTTGTTGCAGTTGTATTAGGGTGTTTCCACAACAGCTGCCCTGAGAACTTAAAGCAACACCAAAGAGTTTTTTGTACCTTAAAATAATGTTTCCAAAATCGTTTTAGTGGTTCATCAACTCGTAACAGGGTGAACGGCACTTTCTGCATTCACTTCGCGGCCCTCTATCAGCTATAACCACACTATGTAAGTTTGCCAGATTGGGTAGCGGATCTGTAGTTCGATGGAATGAGACATGAGAAACTACAAATTTGACTTGCATCTGATGTCGCAATACATCGTACTTTCATAAAATCATGCAACATATTCTACCTTGTCTGTGGACATTGTTATTTGCAATTACCTGGATTACAGATTACCTGACCGAGCGACCACAGTTCGTCAGACTGAAGAACTGTCTCTCTGACACTGTGATCTGCAGCACCGGAGTGCCACAGGGAACTGTGCTCTCTCCAGTCCTGTTCACCCTGTACACATCTGACTTCTGCTACAACACCGAGTCATGCCACATGCAGAAGTTTTCTGATGATACTGCAATTGTGGGGTGTATCAGCAACGGGCAGGAGGAGGAGTACAGGAGCCTGGTGGAGGACTTTGTGCAATGGTGCAAACTCAATCATCTTCAACTTAACACTTCAAAGACCAAGGAGATGGTGGTGGATTTCCGCAGGTCTAAACCCACTCTGCTACCAGTCCACATTGATGGGGTCAATGTGGAGGTGGTTAGCACCTACAAGTATCTGGGTCTCCACCTGGACAATAAACTGGACTGGTCAGCCAACACTGACGCACTCTACAAGAAAGGGCAGAGCAGGCTGTACTTCCTGAGGAGGCTGCGGTCCTTCAATGAGTGCAGTAAGCTCCTCAGGATGTTCTACCAGTCTGTTGTTGCCAGCGTCCTCTTCTATGCAGTAGTATGCTGGGGAGGAAGCACAAGGAAGAAGGATGTGGGGCGAATTGACAGGCTGGTAAGGAAAGCTGGCTCTGTAGTTGGAGCTGAACTGGAGTGCATCACTTCACTATCTGACAAAAGGACCCTGAACAAACTGATCAACATCTTGGACAATGAGTGTCACCCACTCCACAGCACTATTGTTAAGCAGAAGAGCCTGATCAGCTGGAGACTTCGCTCACTGCCTTGCCCAACTGACAGACTGAGAAAGTCATTTGTCCCCAGGGCCATTGAACTGTTCAATGCCTCACTTAAGGGAAGAGGAGAGATAGACTTCTCTGCATAGTCTGTCTGCCTCCTCACCCCCTCCATGTTTGGTACTGTCTGTCCACTAGCCACTTGTACCACTGTCTTTATGCCTCACTGTTTGCGTGCTATATTAGCACATATGCACAACCCCCCCCCCCCCCCCCCCCCCCCCCTCCCCTCCATGCCACAGCCGAACTGTGGCCACACTTATACATTTTCTTAAATAGTTAAATATATAGACTTTACTTTACTTTATTTCTGCATTGTTGCACTGTTGACTTACTCATTTCCACTATCACCATGACCACTATCACCATTGCACTACCACCATGACACTCATTCACACAGAGCACCTTAGAGCACCTTACCATACCTTACTATGCACAGAGAATCACAGGCTCAGTCCCTGCCTCAGTCATTGCAAGCGCCTCTGATTTATTAATCACCACTATGTGGATACTGTTTTTAGAATTGATTTAGATTAAGTGTTAGTATAATTTGTATTTTTGTAATTTGTATTTTAGTATATTTTTATATATTGTATTAAGTGTTAGTATAATTTGTATTTTAGTATATTTAGCATATTCTTTATCTTCTACTGTCCTTACTGCTTAGTTGTGTTTTTATATTATATACTTTAATTACTCTTTCTGCTGTTAAAGAATGTGTTTGTGTTGTATGTATGCTGTTGCTGAGACCTTGAATTTCCCCTGGGGATCAATAAAGTATCTATCTATCTATCTAAACAAATAGTGCATGTGACAGAGGAAAAGTTCTTTGGTGTTGCTTTAACACTTAATGTAACTGATCCCACAGCTTTTCACAATTACCAGAGTATTCGTTTTTTTACTTGCATAACACAGTGGCTGGAAACTCACACTGGCATGTGGTTAAAAGATGGGTGGAAAAAGCTTATTTTTACTGTGCTTTTGCATTTCACTAATATAATGTAAAAACAATAGCAACCCAACTGATTTAAACAATTATATCTACAGGCTTATTGAGAGCTCGGAACATCATGCAAGACGAAGACAATGTTTATGAACTTCAATGCCACCTCTGCTGGTCCAGAAGCTCACAGGCAGGTTTGGCCTGAAAAGTGGAATTGTTGGCTGGATTTCAGATATCCAAACCCGCCAGACAGAGAGAGAGAGAGAGTAAATGGTAATATTCTGAGCTGTCAATGCCACCCACTGACTCTCTCAAGTGATGTATTCCCTCTCACCTTGTGTGCATATTGTACACACAAATAGCTGCCACAGCCTGAGAACCCCATCTTTTAAAGTTTGCTAATGACATGTCATGGTAAGCCTGCTGTCGAGGAAACTTTCCATGGTCCTGTTGGGGAATACTTGTCAAAGTGGTGTCGTGAATCATTTCTAGTATTGAATATCTCCAAAACTAAGAACATATGCATTGATTTAGGAGCATTATTCCCACTCTGTTGGCTGTACAGTGATTGGTGGCCAGAATATGGAGAGCAAAATCCCTACAAATCTGGGAACCACACAAGACAATAAGTGGACATTCGAGATGATGAATGACAACAGTGTATAAGAAAAGCCAGCAATGTGTCTTGTCAAACAGAAAGTGTTTCGGGGAACATGTCATCATGAAATCACAGTAGAGAACATAAGAACGATGTAGCCTTTAGAATGTTTTGAGAATCACAGCCCAGATTCAACCAGTCTTTTATCCCCTCTGCCATCTCTCTCTTAAAGTCTTAGAGAAAAAGTTAGATGTTGTTTAACTTGTTGTGTATCAAATGTATTTTTGGCATGAACTTATTGTAGGCCTACTTATCCTTTGGTCTTGTTTTTGTGTTACGTCCCATGCTTTTATGTTTGCTTAATACAGTATATACTGTACATCCCACTGTTGTGTATACCCCGTGGCCCCACTGAGAACAAATCGATTGATTGATTGATTAATTCATTCATTCATTCATTGAAATAACAGGGCAAAATCCCCAAACATCCCTGGTCAACCAGCTTTCCACCAGCAAGCAATCAAAACCCGCTAGCCCAGGTCACTCAAGGGCATTCCCTTTTTCTTTTCCCAAAACCGCTCTTCAAGTCTGAAATCAGTCAGTCATCACTCTAATGCCTGTTTTTTTTTGTCCACTATCCCATAACTGACCCTACCACGCCGAACGTCATTATCTGAGCACTGATGTAACATGTGGCGGCGTCACCTCACTGTCCACGCAACTGAGACAAGAGAGGCCACTTTGTCTGGGCACTAACGTCAGTTAGCGTCAGATAATGATGACTGATTCCTTTCACCGTGAGCTTATTCGATAACGGGATAACTGGCTTGGTGATTATAATCTTCATCTAATGAATAAATGCTGCTTAAGGGAACCATAGAGCACAATTTATGTGAAACCTGGTCGAGATTCCAGACTTTAATATAATAGAAGAAGCCATGATACAGATTGTGAATGTGTGTGTGTATGTGTGTGTGTGTATGTATGTCTGTCTCTGTGTGCGTGTGTCCGTCTGTCTTTAACCTCAGACTATACTGATATTGCACTATTCCTTCCTTCTCTTCATTGTATATTGTACCTCGCCTGTGCTTGTTGAGGTGTCCATGACCAACTTGACGGGGACAACAGCTGCACAACGGACATTTGCACTACCTTACCGTACAACTGCACTACTCTATCCCACCCTAGTGTTCTATTTATTTATTTACAAATGTACATGCTGTAACTATACTTATACATAGCTACATCCTACTGCTCGTCATACTATTCTTACTGCTCTGTTTTATTCTTTATATGTTAAGTGAGTGTTGTACTTTGAGAGCAAAGATTAACCGGAGTCAAATTCCTTGTTTGTTTACGCAAACAGACACACAGAGACTATCAGCTCTGACCCAAACATTCCCTTTTCGATTGCCTCCACAGAGTCTGCTGCTTGACACGATTAGGAGCGCACTCACATGAGCCGGTCCTCACCCTCCAATAGCAATCTCTGGTGAATACCCACGCCACCGGGGCACTGTTCCCCTGGCATTTACTCAACCATGTCAGGGGCCCATAATCGAATCCAGCCATGCAACCAAATAAAAAACACAAACATCGTTCTTAACCAAAACCAAATGGATTTTAACCAAAACACTGACTCCAGCGATGGGTAACAGGTTTGCTCATTGCTCTGGGATGCCTCTGGTTCAGCCATCAATGTGTGTTTTGTATTTGTGTGTACTGTTGGGTACCATGGTTATGAGCGCCTAGGTTTGACATGTTTTTTTGTTTTTTCTTTTATTTGAGTGTCTCTCATGATCAAGCGCTCGTCATCAGACCTGGGAGGCACAGTATGAACAAATGTCCCCAGAGGTCATTCTGTGGGTCACATCAGTGGTGGTCATCCCCACTCCAGGGGCACCACTGCTTCATCCATCACTGCTCTCAAACTTTTCAGTGCTTGTACTTTCACACATTACTTACTCTTGAGTAATAGGACTAAATATGTCCAGCAGTTGTAGCTGCTGGGTTTGATAATAATATGTAATTCATTTTAAAGGACAATGTTGTGTTAGGCATTAATACCAGAATACCAGAGAAGGGTTGAATCATTTATAAGTTATAAAATATGTTGAAATAATGAAAAACTAATAAAAAAGAAACTTTTTTTCTAGCATGTGCAAGACTATTTCCCCCAGTGTCAATGTCAACTCCATCTGCAGATGTCTGAGGATATTGTAACTTGTGAAGTAGGTTCTGTTAGCAGGAAATCGGAAGGGTCTATCAGCACATATATTTGTAGATACATATATTTATGTTAAGGATATTAGGATGATATATTCTTGTTAGGATAATGGCACTTGTATGTTAGGACATATTAGGAAAATAAGGATTTTTAGGATATGGTATATATATATGGTAAATATATGCAGTTTAATTAGTCACAGCATATTTCATACATTAATTTGAACATCTCAATATTGCCATTAACCTATGTTTTGTCCAATTCTCAAGAATCAGTGACTCCGGGGTCTTTTCTATCTTGTTACGTTTGGAATAAAATCACTTCTGCTGATGGTTGAAGATGTGCCCAGTTGAACCTCAAAGACATCAAAGTCCTACACATGAAAAGCTGACTGTCTGAGTCTTGAAAACACATGAAATGCAATTTGCAGTGCCACTCGCCGAGATGTCAAATATTCTTTGAAGTAGCTAGGTCAAAAACAGAACAGGAAAATGTTTAGTTCCAAGCAGACAACTGAATTTTATGTATGAATTTTATGTACAAATATTTCCTCTGTGTTTCTCTCCTGCATGGTTTCAGTGTCTTCTGATGGTATCATCTACGAAAATAGGTCGAGGAAGGTTAACTGAATTCGCCTATTGATTTCTTAGCATTTGAACAAATCATTGATCAGTATCAACATACCACTTTTTATGTTACATTTACATTAAACAAGCAGTAGACTATAAAAGCATCCTATTTGACAGTCACTGAATGAGAAAATTGTTTAAATGGAGTAGGTTGAATGTTCAACTTAGCATACAAAGCAGGTATACAAATTATTATGAATATACAAATTATAAGCCTCTCTCCTCAACTTGGCTGCAGAGTGACAGTTTGCACTGCTTGGCAACAGTAGACACCAAGGCCTATTGTTTGGAATTTTTGGGGGGCTGGGGGATGAACAAACAAAAATCAAAATGAACATCAGAAAAAACAATTTGATGTTTTTAAGCTTCATTAGTTGTAAATGGACTTGTTGTATAAAGCAATATAGCACTCGTGATTGTGGAGTTGGCAAAGGATACTGTATAATCACGGCTGTGGTTCGGCTGTAGGCATAAGGCCAAGAGCCGCAGGTAACCACAGCCTTGGGTACATCTAATCCCCCTCTCACTCACTCAAACTTGGTTTTTTAGTTTTGTAATCGAGTCACACAATGTACGCAATTATACATATGCCTATGCTATAGAATCTCTTACATGTAATATACCTTTAGGGCAGGACTGGAGGTAATAACCCAGGAATCCAATCCTCTTCCATCAGAAGTACATGCTGAGACACAGCCAGTCTCTTTAGGTGTCATCAGAGTTGAAAAACACAAAGCTACACCCTGGCTACACCTATTCAGATCCCCCCTCAAAATGATCACACAATATTCTCAGTCCATGAGAGTCTACACACACACACACACATAATCTTTGTATGTGTGGGAAGGCTTGTTTGGTATCAGTGTTAATGATGTGGTACATATTTATTGGTGAGGCATTTGTATGGCAAGCCGATTGAGCATTTATTCAGATATCTTGATATCAGGCATAATTGTCATGTACATGCAAGCCATTTCTGTCCACTAGTTAACTAGTGAGCCATTTTTGTGTGTACTAGTTAACTAGTGGCAGCCAAAATGCCCACTAGTTAACTAGTAAGGCACAAATTCTCTCTAGTTAACTAGTTCATATGTTTCATATCTTACTAGTTAACTAGTTTAAAGACTTTTTTACTAGTCAACTAGTAAGGTACAAATATGTTTACTAGCTGCCTACTGAATGTCAAATTCCCACTTGTTAACTTCTATGTAATTTGGCCAGCCGCTTGAGCATTTATTCTGATATCTTGATATCAGGCCAACATGCAAGTCATTTTTGTCAACAGGTTAACTAGTGAGCCATGTTTGTGCACACTAGTTAACTACTGACAGCAAAAATGCCCACTAGTTAACTAGCGAACACATTTTAGCTTCACTAGTTAACTAGTGAGAGCCGGAAATGTCCACTAGTTAACTAGTAAAGGCCAAAATGCATACCAGTCAGCTAGTTGAAGGCTTTTGGGTCTCACTAGTTAACTAGTGACAGCCAAAAATGTGCATATGTTTACTAGTGAAGGCAAAACTCCACTAGTTAACTAGTTGGAGTAGGTCAATGTCACTAGTTGACTAGTGAACCATAAATGGCTTACTATCTAGCTAGGTGATGGCAGCAAGCTCACTAGTTAACTAGTTGATGCATCCTTTGTCCAAAGTAGTTAAGAAGTGAGGTCATAAATGTATACTAGTAAACTAGTTCAAGCCTAAATTCACACTAGTCAGCTAGTGGCGCAGAATTCAAATTAGGAGGCGGAGAACTCTGGAAATTGAGGCTTTCTATTGGCTCCCTATGTCCAAATAGAACATGACAACCAGGCACAGCGCAGAATTTCACAAAATCCCACCCACAACATTTGCATGTGGCACACAAGTTAACATGCTGGCCAAAGGAATTGTAGCTAGTAAACTAGTGGCTTCAGTGTGACACTTACATGTAAACTAGTGAAGGCAGAACTGCTCACTAGTTAACTAGTGAAGACACAAATGCCCACTAGTTAACTAGTGAGGTCTAAAAAGTGTCACTAGTTTACTAGTGTGCACCAAAACACCCACTAGTGAACTAGTGATGGCCATTTCCATTCGACTAGTTAACTAGTGAGGTGCAAAAAGTGTCACTAGTTTACTAGTGTGCCCCAAAACGCCCACTAGTTAACTAGTGAAGGCCATTTCAGCCCCACTAGTTAACTAGTGAGATGCCAAAATGGTCACTTGTTAACATGTAAAGGCAAAAATACCCTCTAGTTTTCTAGTGAGGGTGTTGTGGGCCTTACTAGTTAACTAGTGGCATGCATATTCCATTCACTAGTTAAAGGAGAATTCCGGTGTGATATTGACCTAAAGTGTATCGAAACATGATACCGAGTGTGAACGTATGTCTCATAGCCCATCTCGGCTTGTCCCCTGCACTCCAAAATCTGGCGCTAGTTAGCCGATGCTACCAACATCTTTTTCAATAGTGGTGCTTCGGCATCGGGCTAGCCATGCAAATAAATCACTGTTTTACACCCATTTACAAGGCTCAATGTATCTCCACACTTCATTGGTAGACTTCCGAGGGCCCTGACATTTAAAACGAGACATTGAGAACTTTGAAAAAGCACTGGTAGTTTACTTACAAGACGATTTATACAGACAGTATCTTCACGAAGTTTAGCGTTTGCAGCCATCTTGAATTTAGTCACGATAAGTCGAGCAACGAGTAAGAATGAACAGCTATGATAAGGGATCAGATTCCAAAAATAATTCAGTGGAAATGCATGGATTCCAGTTGCTGCTACTGGAAGAAACTGGAATCCATGCATTTCCACTGAATTATTTTTGGAATCTGATCCCTTATCATACCTGTTCATTCTTACTCGTTGCTCGACAAAAGCCTTCATCTAGCTATCTAGTATGCATTTTTGCCCTCACTAGTTAACTAGTTGACATTTCTGCCTCTCACTAGTTAACTAGTGAAGCCAAAATGTGTTCACTACTGTAGGTAACTAGTGAGCATTTTGGCTCCCACTAGTTAACTAGTGTGCATATTTTGGCCCTCACTAGTTAACTAGTTCACACAAACATGGCTCACTAGTTAACTAGTTGACAAAAATGGCTTACATGTACATGACAATTATGCCTGATATCAAGATATCAGAATAAATGCTCAATCGGCTTGCCATACATTTGCAGTTTGGATATAAAACAGAGAGTTAACAAGACAGTCTTTGCTCTTTAAAGTTTACTGGCAAATATAGTTTTAATGTTTCGCTGCTCACACTGCGCTAAAAGCTTTTGTAAAAACATTGTAAAAGAATAAGCTCACCATTATAAAGACTTATATTTACATTTCATATACAGACATTTACAAAAATCCAATTCCTCGGCAACTCAGATGGCTGTATAACATTGAGTACAGGAAAGAATGGAATGACTTTTACAGGTACAGACTCGGGGCAGAAATAATTAAATTCATACAATACATTTGCTCATCACAAGGTCAAAAGCTGATGAAAACAAACTGCTTTAAACTCTGATTGTTGGTGGTGAAGCTTCAGTATATGAGAGTAATCATCAACGTTTAGTTGTTTATCTAGACTAATTAATTATTTATCTTAGATCAACGGGAAAATGTCAAGCACTGACTTTAATAGCTGTTTTCACAGAGTCGTTCCACTCAATAGAATTAATAAACGTTTCCTCCGGGAATGACCAGATGATCATTTAATCCTGGTGTTTTTTTCCTCTGTTCATACCACAAGTCTACATCATACATAAGCATGACCTTGCATTGCATTGCCATGTTCTTCATCTTGTGTGGAGAAAGTCTGTGCAAGTCAATTACTGAATGTGGCACAAGCTAATGTTAAAGGTAGGAAAAGGAGGAGAGTAATGCTGCGTTCTAAACACAATTTTTAGCCCGTAAGTTATGACTTCAAGTCACGACTCACGATTTGGTAGCGTTCCAAAGTCACAACAAACCCTTCTGCGGCTCTGTTTATGTGTGTGTGTGTGTGTGTGTGTATGTGACGTCAAAAACTGTAACTGGGAGTAGAACGATCTGGTATGAGTTCACGGGTAGTAAGTTATGGGTTTGACTGCCGTTCCAGGGCACTTTCACGGGTAGAAGATTATAAAAACACGGGTTACGGGTTGCCTGGAACGCCCCCGTAAGTAAGGTAATGGACTGACTGCAGCAACTGTACTTTTTTATACCATTTCTTTACACTTAAAAAGGTAAACACACTTCAGTTCATCTGCAGGGACCCTCTCCATAGTAGCATAAATGTGTTATGTTTTTTGTAAGCCTAGTTAATGTCTTAAAAGAACAATTTAAATGGCAGTGGTAAACGGTAGTGGCAGCAAGTGCAAACATTTAAAAAAATCCAATGTGTACATTTCTACAGCAAAGTAGAAAATATTTGAAGTAGAAAATATTGTAGGAATCCCTGATATGATTGGTTAGGCTGGACCAATGATTTAAAAGTCCACGCCTATTACAATGCTAGGGTTGGAAACATTTCCCAATGGAGAGTACTCTGACTCTCTTCACAAAGTGAAATGATAACAATTAAATTAAAACAATGCTATTGTTTTAATTCCAATATCTGGTCCTGCGGGTGACCTT
>NC_055971.1:11971849-11994349 GCF_018492685.1 Alosa sapidissima | reverse complement strand
GAGGGTCATTCAAGGCAAAGCCATGAGAGATATGTGCGCTGAGGACACAAATGATCTTTGGAAATGAGTGGATGGAAGAGGATAGGGGGAAAACCAAGAGACTAAAGGGCCGAATATAGTCCTGCAACTGTGTCCTGCGTCGGTGTCCAGCGCATGCGGTGCGTCACGAGAACTGCGTCATCAACGTGACATACTGGGTGTCGTGTGTCTCCCAACATATGAGGCCACGCATCAATGACGCACATCTTTGACATACGGTAAATGTCCACTGAGGAGCATACCACTTGCTTAAGAATACTGACCTAAGATCTCTGATCTGATTTTGACCACTGGTTCTGCACTGGTCTAGCTGTGAGACCCTGAATTTCCCATGCTGATTAAACTGCAATCTGAATTTAGTTAGTAGAACTCAAACCATGAAATAAGTACAACATATAAATACACAGTAACTAGAAAATATAAACATAAGACCAACATACATTTCTGTATTTATTTAGGGCCAACTTACTTTCCTGCTTGAGATGTTTTTTTTTGTTTTTTCCCCCCCCATTACATAAACATGCATATATCATAACTAATTTAAGTCAAATGCTAACCACCAATTACACAACCTCGCTGTAATTAGCTACACACTTTCCTGAAGTTGTGCAGATGTACAGGTAGGATGGAAAGCAAGAAATTACTACGACTCCCTAGGCTACATGTCGCTGTTAAGTTAAATTCTTAACAAACTAGAACATATATTTTAATTCTGTTTCAACCTTCATGGAGTAAACATGTATGACTCCTCCCTGGCCAAGCTTTTACAGCTTTCAAGTCTAACATCTTTGTGTAAATCGAATTTGAACGGAGAGAATAGAAAAGTGCCAGTTCTCCTCTACTCTTGCGTAGTAAACAAAAGGAATGTTGGAACATTGCGCTCCCCAACACAAACGCGAAAGGTAGGGTTTGCTTCGTCTTTTGATGATAAGTTTTGAAGTTTCGTTTCGAAAACCTTGAATCCATAAAAGATGGTTCCTCACATTACACATCACAACATTACACAGTATGTGCACACATGTGCAGGCCAATGTTTCATAGATTTTGCGGTGTTTTGCGGTGATGACGGTGACAAGACCCGCGGTTGGCGTCACAAGACCGCAGTAATGCGGTTACTGTCCCAGCCCTATGTATAGGTAATGCAGTCTCTGTAAAAGTAGTGCAATACTGTATAATACAATTTTGAATCATTTAATGTTGCTGCTATTGTGCAAACTGATAATGCACAATAGTGGTCCCTTTTATTAAATACAGTATATTTATATATGCTTGATAAAAACCAATCTCTTTAGGATGGCCTTTGCAAACCTATGACATTGCATCTATTTATTTTATTTATTGAAGTTTGATGCTTATCTGTTTTAAACTTTCTGGTGACCTGCTTTTATTATTATTTTGTGCATTTTATTGTGTACTGCAAAGCACTTTTTGATTTTATCTGTGAAAAGCGCTATACAAATAAAATACTTACTTGTCATTATTGTACACTATTACTCATTATGAACACAACTAGTGGAGACTCACCGGGTACAGCAGACCTCCGGGCTGTAGGCTTGGGTCTGCCAGCAGAGGTGCGGAGGGCAGGGAGGCAGGCTCTCCGAGTGGACTAAGCGGAGCAAAACATCCCCCCCTGGTCGACTCTGGGCCAACCATGTCTTTTTTCTGCCAATCCAAAGCATGCAGCCACATTAGGAACAAAGCCACCTCAACACACACACCAAGTTCATGTAACACGTTTAACACGTTTAGACTTATTATAGGGTAATGGTCTGTCCCATGACTACCTTTTGAGGGTTGGCAATGCCGTTGGAATACTGGCATAAACAAAATAAAACATGATTAAAGTTGTCTTAGGATGTATGTGTATCGCTGCATATAAAAAGATGGTTCTGATACTGAAGAGGAGCATTGGAACAATTTCATGAATTAAAATGCATGAAGGAAAATCCATTATTAGTAACCACTAGAGCTTGTGTTCATGTGGGCTTGTGTGTGTGTGTGTGTGTGTGTGTGTGTCAAGTCAAGTCACTTTTATTTATATTGTGTGTGTGTGTGTGTGTGTGTGTGTTGATCAAAGCGTTATTGCGTAATACCGCTGCAAACATATAATTACCGCTGTCAATGGCAACGGGTTTTGTGCTTCTGATACGTCTTTCATATCACTACGCAAGGACTGGAACTTCATTCAAACGTGAAAGCAGACGGTTGATCAGCTGTGTTCTAAAGAATGTTTGATTCAAGTTCAGCAGCGTGTGTTGTTGCAAACTATTTGTTTCTCAGCAAATGCCACGATGAACGGTAACAAATAGGCTAGGCTATGTAGACTAAAGTCATATCGTGGGAAGTTTATTATTTCGTTTTGGCAAGTAGCCGTATAATAAGCGGGATAATGTATAGAACGCCAGTCATTATGGGAAAATAAGTCCCTTCAGGGCGGTTCGCCGTGTGTGTGTGTGTGTGTGTGTGTGTGTGTGTGTGTGTCAAGTCAATTCACTTTTATTTATATTGTGTGTGTGTGTGTGTGTGTGTGTGTGTGTGTCTGTGTGTTGATCAAAGCATTATTGTAGGGGATTACACATAATTATTATGCGGCTCTTCACAATGCTAGTGGAACGCTCCATTGACTTGAATGGGATTTCCCAACGTTCTATGGTAAAATAAATTAATGTAATTACGCTGCAAACATATAATTACCGCTGTCAATGGCAACAGGTTTTGTGCTTCTGATACGTCTTTCATATCACTACGCAAGGACTGGAACTTCATTCAAACGTGAAAGCAGACGGTTGATCAGCTGTGTTCTAAAGAATGTTTGATTCAAGTTCAGCAGCGTGTGTTGTTGCAAACTATTTGTTTCTCAGCAAATGCCACGATGAACGGTCACAAATAGGCTATGCTATGTAGGCTAAAGTCATATCGTGGGGAGTTTATTATTTCGTTTTGGCAAGTAGCCGTATAATAAGTGGATCGCCCTGTCGGGACTTATTTTCCCAATAATGACCGGCGTTCTATACATTATCCCTTACCTAATGACTATCAATAATTAAGCAGCAGCTGTCTGGATATCGATTTCAAGTCTGCTTCATTTCCATCCACTGAAGAAATACAAACTCATGTACAAACGTTCCACTGACTCATTCATTACTGCTGACCAATATTACTATTTGGTCTTTGGCTTCGGACAGGACCATCTGGCTGGACCCAAGTTCAGTGTTCTCTTCCTAACACTACCAAAACCAGCTGCTGGTCGTGTGGTGTCCAGGGGAAGGGCCCTTTGGCCTCAATCTTTTCCTGACAGTCTGATTCCCTGGTCCCCGTCCTTTCCTGATGGACGGTATGACTAAGGATCACACGCTCTGGACTTGGTCTGTTGCAAGCTCTATTTATATTTCATCATGTTTTAGTTTTTGTTTCTTTGAGGGATTAATTTGTTAGTCGTCCATCCCTGTCTTCATCATTAATCTGTTTTAAGTGGATTTCCATGCTTCATTTATTTTCTCCTTCAAAGGCTGTTGTTCAGCCAGTGGTGCTGCAAGCCCAGAGAACACTGTTCCTTTGCTCCCAGTTGGATTCACTGAACCGCTTTTAATGCTGTTTTCAGTCAACCTTGCTCCACAAAAAAAACATGGGCTCAGTTGAGGCATTTAGAGGCAAGGAAGACGCAAGGTATGGACCTGTAATGTGAAATTGTTTAACCGAAACAAAAAGAAGCATGCACAATTTATCTTAAAAAAACACACACTACGCACACCCACCTGGGACCAAAGGTTCAGCAAAGGCAGTTTGTGTTCTCCAGACTGCAGACACAAGGCTGAGATCTACCGTGCAGAGAGTGATTTTTAAGGATGGAGCCAGTGTTCTTTAGCCTGGTTTAAACCAAACTCATTCACTAGCATCATAGCATGGTGACGGGCGTAGACATAGTGTTAACTTTGAAATCATTGGTCCAGTCAATCCTTTGATCAAGGATTCCAAACGTTACTTCCTACTTAGCTTAAAGGCGCTCTAAGCAATGTTGGGTAACGTCCCTTCTGTTAACATTCAAACCAAACTGAGAGCTCGCTACTCCCTCCCCCTCCGTCCCGTGCAATTGAAACTCCTAAACAGACATCTTGTCAGCAGGGGCGCCTTAATACCACCTGAGGCCCCTGGGCTACATGTTTTTAAGCCCCCAAGTGACTAATATCAGTAATGTTATTCAGCTAGTTGTCATTTCAAAGAAATTACACTTCTCCATTTACAATGTTACCAGCTAGGCGGCTAGCTAACTCACTAGCAACCGGGCAGTAATTGACAGCAGCATGGTCTGATATTAAGTTCTTTTTTTTACAAATCCGAACACTAAAAAATTACAATATTTGGGTTAAAATGATAGCAAAGGTTATGACAAAACTTTCCAAAAAAACTTCAACAAATCCATAGAGACATAATGACCAATTTATTGGTAACATTCCACAAGTCTCCCATTGACATTAATGCAGCAAGGGCTTACTCTGGTCTGCGTAAAGGGGGATTCCCCCCTCTCTCTTGCAATAATCGAAGGCGGAAATTGTCGAACATTTGCGCCTTTCGCTCCGTTTTAACCCTCTCTGATAGTATCTCCCTGAAAAGAGATCAAGGTGGGTGTGGCCAGGTTACGTTTTCTTGGCCCTGGACTCTGAACTGTAGCTAGTCTAAAACTGGTGGGTTGTCTACACATGTTGTCTTGTATTGTTCAGGGGCCGTATTCACAAAGAATTTTTAAGGCTAAAAGTAGCTCCTAACTGGCGAATTTAGGAGTAACTCCTAAAAATAATGGGCGTGTCACTGCTAACTTTAGGACTCCTAATTTTTTTTGCTAAAAGTAATTCACGAAGCATTTTAGACCTAAAAGTAGCACCTAAGTCTAGGACAGCTTAAAAGAAGTTGAGAGGACTCCTAACTCACTATTCACAAACCGCTTTTTGTGGCATTTTGCGTCGTTTTGAAATCCTATGAGGCTACAGGAGCTTCCAATCGCGAGGGAACAATTTTGCATTGTAGGCATAACTAAGGGATGCAATAACACCACCAACAACCAAAACTACTCATTGTCAACATGTAAATTAAATGTAATGTCTCATTGTAAATCAAATTAAAATATTCTCCTCAGAGGCCATTTCATTTGGCAAGACCATGTATGACTTATGTTAAAGAGAGCTTATTCTGTAAAACAAGGACAAGTTGCTGTATCTGGAAAACCAAAGCTTTCCCTAGCCCAACCATACATATAAACATCATGTTTCCTACCTCATCATCTCATTCTTGTGTCTCATGAGGATAGACTCATTTATAGATTTTATATTGTGGGTTGATGTTAGATTTAAAATGACAACCTTGATGGGCAACATAGTCTTTAAATAGCCTTTGTAAATCTATCTGCCTGAACACACACACACACACACACACACACACACACACACACACACACACACACACACACACACACACACAGTGCTAGTGCTTATGTAACACAGAGTAGGGGAATGTGGTGACAATTACAGATACCATTTTGCCTGTTCTATGAAAAGCAAAACCCATCTGGTTAAATTCAATAAACCCTTGGCACTGAAGTTACAAGACAAGTACAGAGATATCAAACACAGATCTCTCTCTCTCTCACACACACACACACACACACTAGACATACATGAATGGAAAACCATCTAAGAAGACCACAGCAGTCCAAACACTGTCACTTATTATGTTGTTCTCTCTCTCCCTCCCTTTGTCTCTGTCTTTCTCCCTCTCCCTTTTCCTGCTCTCTTATTTAACCTGCCCATACATTTAAACTACACATACTCATCGTGTTAACTTCTTTTCACTCTGCTCTGATGGATGCTTTTACTTTGCAAATGTAGCTTTATTTCTTCTTCTTTCCTGCTCACTTATTATTTCCTTTCTTCTTTTCTTTTTTGCTCGTTTTCCTTCCCTCTCTCCCTCCCTTCCTCCTCTCCCACAGTCTCTCTTAATGTAATCTAGCCATTACGTTAGTTAACTTGTTTCAGCGGAGACATGATGACTGCAGATACAATCTCTTCGTCCTCGGCGACATTTACAATTCTGGTTTTTGCCCGGAGGTTAGAAGCGTTGCCAGAGTCTTCTTTATTCTCCCTGTCTGCGTGTCTGTCTGCCTGTATGCCTGTTTTGTCCCTTTGCCAACCGTCCCAGAAACACAGGGCACTCTTGGAAAACCATAGATCACTCAACTGGCATGAAAATGCAATGAGCTTGCACACAACGCAGGCACTGCAATGCGTGATGTATGGTCATTATGTGCATAACACTGCAGACTAAACACACACTTGTGAATACTCACCAATGCACAAAACACACACAGACAGGCTAAAGATGTAACAGTATGAAAATGTAACATGACGATTATAGTGACCAAAATGATCATGGTTATCGATATAATCGCAGTAGTCCTGCATGCACAATAGAAACTAAACTGAGTCAACAGAATAGAATAGTGTCTTGTTATAAAAGTGGTGAGGCTCCATTAAGACCAGTGGGGTCCCTTTTTCACTCTGTGCATGTTGGTGCAAAGGGAGAGGGAAAAGGCATACGCAAAACTAATAGGAGTTAGATGGGCTGGCGACTGTGGTAAAATTAGTGAATTACTGGTTACTAAATAAAGCTGCAACTCCTTTGATTGAAGCTGTGTCTTGTGTGTGCCGGGTGCTCACAATTATAGCCTGCCATAAGGGAGAGCCAGGTCAATTTAAACACTTTTTAATTAAACATAATTTACAAAGAGATTGTGCCACACTGAAAGCTAATATTTAGTCACTAGCAACCTACATCTGTCCTCTGTCAAATATAGTTGCATTTTCAGCTCTGAACAAAACCGTTCAGGAATTATTTAAACAAAACTGGAACGTGCGTGATGTTTCATTCATCCCTCCTGGTTGGGATGAATGAAATAGGCAAGGGACAAGAAAAACATGCAGTTTAAACTACAATGTAACCTTCTGATAATTTAGATATGTTACAACATCGTAAATGAATGACGGTCACAAGTTGTCTTTAGCTGTAGCCTAGTAGATGCCATGAGTGTTTATCAGAAAAAAACTTCCAAGATGCAGTAGACAGCTGTATGCATTCATATCAGACAAAACGTAAAAAGTTAAAATGCTCAAAACTGTTATGCTTCTTTGTGTTTGGAGTCATCCTGAAATATGATCCCTAAAGTCCACTCAGTCTACACTTCTAAGTCCTATCACTCCGCAGCTCTAAGTCCACTCAGTGAACAGCTCTACTGTAAGTCCTCTCCTGTCTATGTGTACCAAAGGACCTAATGGCTCTTTCCCTCTCCCCTTCTCTCTCTTTCTGTGCATCTCTCGCTGTCTTGCTCTATCTCTACAATTTATTTCTCTCTTCCAAACAGCACCTCAGCATCCACAATCTCTCTCTCTCTCTCTCTCTCTCTCTCTCTCTCTTCTCCTCATGCATCTTCTCTCATCTGTTTCCTTGTCTCCCGTTGCCACCGCACTGCTTCTACACTCTCCTGGGTGTAACTCATCCATAAGGAGGTCGAGGGACTCTTTATGGCTGCTTCCTGGCAGGTTTGTCTTGTTGTGTTGCAGTTTAGTACTTAAATGTGAAATGTGGACTTGCTCTGCTGGGAGCACTTAACCAATCAATTCATGGCTTTTACAACAATAAATCTCTGTAGTCTACCACTGCTAGTTTGCTGTCCAAACATATGCACACATACACATGTACACATGCGTGCACACACACACACACACACACAAACATACACACACACACAATATTTTTCAACAAAATACTAGGAAACACATCTTGTAACCACTTCAATAGGCTTCAGTGAGCCTCCATTGGGGTGGTGGTAGGGTAGCTAGTGAGGTAGTAAATGGCTGCCTAGTGAAAGGTTTACAGCACGCCTGGCACATCCTGTCTCTTGCCTCCTCCTGTACTTCATTCTCTTTTACGATTCCCTGTTACAGGAATGGATGGTATTTTCATGAGCACCTGTGTATGTATATGTGTGTGAGGGGTGTGTGTGTAAATGTGTGTGTGTGTGTGTGTGTGTGTGTGTGTGTGTGTGGAGGGGGAGGGGTATTGTAGGAATGGGAGTGCATGTGTATCATGCTTGTGTTGTTTGTTTGTTTGCATCATGCTTTGCGTGCCTAGGTATTTACGTTCACTCTGCATGCAATCTAAATGTGTATGTGTGGTGTGTGTGTTTTGTGTGTGAGTGGGGTAGCGGGGTGGTTGTGTATGTGTGTGTGTGTGTGTGTGTGTGTGTGTGTGTGAGGGCACGGGGGTTATGTGTGTGCATTGTGGGAATGAGACTGCATGTGCATATGCTTGTGTTGTTGTGTTTGTACAAATGTTCACTCTAATTATGTGTGTGGTGTGTAATGTGTGTGTGTGTGTGTGTTTGTCTGTTGTGTGTGCGCTACATAAATGCATTAAGCCTGTATATGTGGCCACCCCTACTTGTTTTTCTGTGTGTGTGTGTGTGTGTGTGTGTGTGTGTGAGAGAGAGAGAGAGAGAGAGAGAGAGAGAGAGAGAGAGAGAGAGAGAGAGAGAGAGAGAGAGAGAGAGAGAGAGAGAGATCCTGTCTGAGCTCAGTGTGTCTAACCCCCCCCTTCACACATGTGTGCATACACCTTTTGACCTGTATGATATGCACCCAGAATACGTGCAAAACCACTTCCCCTCGAAAAAAAGGTCCTGATTTCATTTGAAATTCACTTATTTTCCAATATATCTAATGAGTTCTGCATGAGGTGCATTACAACATGGTCTCTGAGCCAAGTACACGTGCCACATAAACAAAGACTAATTTCCCCCGAGAGTATTATTTATAAATTGTTGCAGATTTGTCAAACATCCTCAGCCAAATGCTACCAATAGTTGTTTCCATGATACACAGCACAAAAAACTGTTTGCAAAAGCCATTTGAAATAGCTTTGATCATCAAGCACCTTCCTAATTCTTATCATAGTTCTGCTAAAGAAACTGCTGATAAATAAAAAACAAATAAATTTGGTTTTGACTTTGACAACACGCAGATTTACTTAGCCCTGTGGCTTAATAACCTCCACCAGATGGATTGCTTCGCATTTGCTCAGCATATCCACCTGGGAATGTTCCGTTGAAGAACTTTTGGGAGGGGGCAAAAATACTGGTTAGCTGATTGGATAAACCATCGTTCTATCACCACCTATGTTTGTGATATATGGGCCTAATCAACCAATCAGATCAACGAAGCGTATGACTTACTAACAGAGCGTCGACGAAAATAAAACCACAAGCTAGGCTACCCTTCACCTAAACCCACCTCAAAACCAACGCTGATTGGCCGTTCGTTTAGCGAAAGGCTCCAAATTTTCTCCATCGCAAATAGCCAGTCTGATCTGCAAATAAAATAAAAACGGAGCTCGCGAGATCAAGATGGTCTCACAAGGCTAGTGGCTTAAAGCAAAGGATTAAAATCCTGGTTTCTTAATTGACAGCGATCTATCAAATATATTGCCAGGTATTATGTCAAAACACAATTCTAAAAAACTAAATTGTGCCTTTATCTCAAGCAGGGTTGATTACTGCAGTGGGCTTTTCACAGGTCTTCCTTAAAAGACCACCAAACAGCTTAAAGATACAACATGCATCAGCTAAAGTTCCAGTAATTCACAGGATCGACCTTAAAGTACTACTGCTTGTTTAGATATTACTGTAAATGGGAGGAGACCAAATTGCCTCTCGGACATGACTCAACACCTCCAGACCTCTTAGATCACAATAGAAATATTTGTTGGTGAAACAAGCAGTGAGAACTAAACATGATGAAAAAGCTTTTAATTGCTCTGGAAACAACGTCCAGATGACATCAAAAATGCTTCAACTGAGGCCAATTCCAACTCTAGACTTAACATGAAATTGTTCTCAGATGCTTTCTGCTGATCAAATGCTTTTTGCTTTTAATCAGATGCATGTTATGTTGTATGTCTTTTAATTATTCAATTGTATCAAGTTGTTTTAAAGTTATTGTCCTTTTATGCATTTATTTAGCATGATTTCATTTTTGCCTTTGTTTTATGCAACTGTAAAGCACACTGGGTTGCCTCTGTGTATGGAATGTGCTATATACTGCAAATCAACTCTCCTTGATAAATCAGCCTTGCCTTGATAAACAACTATGACCATTAAATGATTCATCCCCTGAGTGAGTAGCCTCGTGAGACCATCCTGATCTCGCGAGCTTTCAAGGTTTCACTCGCAGATCAGTCTGGCAACTTTTCGGAGCAGTTCACCAAACGAACGTCTAATCAGCGTTGGCTTTGAGGCGGGTTGAGGTGTGACGCAACGAACAACATGACGGCATCCACAGATGAGATGAGCATAGCTATTATATCGCGCAAGTTTTATTCAAATTAGAAAGTATTCCTGGGTAAGCTGTGACCCTATGAGTCTCAGCCATGCAGCTGGGAGGAATGAACGACACAGACATCTTCCACGGCCGATTCCAGTTCATAATGGAGGAATATACTTTCTTCAGAAGTGTAGGGCCTACCGTGAAAACTTGATGGGAATTGTCGTTGATTAGGTTCATGTCACATACAAATGGTAAGTTAAAACATCTTAACGTTAGTTACGTTACCTAACTTAATTGTATGTTAACCGAAGGCATTAGAAGAACACTTTGTTCATCTAATTGGTTGATTTGGCCTGTCGATAACCACCAAAGGTGGTGATAGGCAGATGGTTTATCCAATCAGCTAACCAGTATTTCCGCCCCTTCCCAAAAGTTCTTCAATGAAAAGTTCCCAGATGGATATGGGGAGCAAATCCATCTGGCGGAGTCAGGTTACTGAGTGAGAGGATGCCACCAGAAAGCTTATGGAGACATTGTGGCATGGACAGTAGATAAAAAAGAAGTTGATCTTGTGACGTGAGTTGGACTTAGTTAGCTGGAGTTAGCTGCAAGTGAAGACAAGTCACATCCCATCTTGATGTTCTTTTCCCCTGTAATTTGTGTTTGACATGAACATTTGGTGCAGCATTTCAGTGCACTGGGCTTTTATCTAATGAGGGCTTGTTTGATCGATTGGTTTCTCAGGAAATGGCTGTGTGCGTGTTTGTGGGCACAGGCTTTGCACTCACCAGGTCCTTAATGCTTCCCAGCACAGCGGTGGTCATAATGGCCAGCACGAAAGCTAGCAGGTTGAGGCTGGTCAGCAACCACATGCACACGTAGAGAGACAGCACCTCCTGGCAGCTCTGCACCCCCACAAACTCATAGTAGTTGTTCAGGTAGCCTCCACTGCAAAGCAAGACACACCAACTCAGTTATTCAGGCACGAACTACTACTGCAGAGCAAAGCAATACCCACCAACTCAGAGTAGCTATTCAAGAAATGACCATTGCTGCAAAGCAAAGCAAAACTCCACCGTAGAAACATGGAGAGTCAATGACACAGAGGTAACTAACATCATAATTCGCCTTATTCACCCGGCTGCCATAACAAGGCTGAGGGGTACACTTGTCATTACACCTCAGTCCAGCAGATGGTGGTGGTAATGCACTCCGTTTGCAACTGCCAAAAAAAGCTCACCGATTAAAGAAGAAGGGTTCACTGGCCTGTTCTTCTTCTTCAGTGAATTGTTTTTTAGCAGTTTGCAAATGGAGTGCATTACCACCACCATCTGCTGGACTGAGGTGTAATGGCAAGTGTACCCCTCAGACTCGTAATGGCCGCCGGGTGAATAAGGCGAATAGGACAACCAGCTCCAATTCACAGAAAGTCGATTTCTCAGTCGATTTGAAATTATACATTATATCTATGTATAAATAACTATATTAAGAAAGGTATAAGTGTGGTCACAGTTCGGCTGTGGCATGGAGCACGCAAACAGTGAGGCAGAAGACAATGGTAAAGTGGCTAGTGGACAGACAAGACATGGAGGTGGTGAAGAGGCAGACAGACTATGCGGAGAAGTCTATTTCTCCTCTTCCCTTAAGTGATGCATTGAACAGTTCAATGGCCCTGGGGATGAATGACTTCCTCAGTCTGTCTGTTGTGCAAGGCAGTGAGCGAAGTCTCCAGCTGATCAGGCTCTTCTGCTTAACAATAGTGCTGTGGAGTGGATGACACTCATTGTCCAAGATGTTGATCAGTTTGTTCAGGGTCCTTTTGTCAGATATTGAAGTGATGCACTCCAGTTCAGCTCCCACTACAGAGCCAGCTTTCCTTACCAGCCTGTCAAGTCGCCCCGCATCCTTCTTCTTTGTGCTTCCTCCTCAACATACCACTGCATAGAAGAGGACGCTGGCAACAACAGACTGGTAGAACATCCTGAGGAGCTTGCTGCACACATTGAAGGAGCCTCCTCAGGAAGTACAGCCTGCTCTGCCCTTTCTTGTAGAGTGCGTCAGTGTTGGCTGACCAGTCCAGTTTATTGTCCAGGTGGAGACCCAGGTACTTGTAGGTGCTTACCACCTCGACATTGACCCCATCAATGGAGACTGGTAGAGTGGGCTTAGACCTGCGGAAATCCACCACCATCTCCTTGGTCTTTGAAGTGTTGAGTTGGAGATGATTGATTTTGCACCATTGCAAGTCCTCCACCAGGGTCCTATACTCCTCCTCCTGCCCGTTCCTGATACACCCCAAAATTGCAGTATCGTCTGAAAACTTCTGCATGTGGCATGACTCAGTGTTGTAGCAGAAGTCAGATGTCTACAAGGTGAACAGGACTGGAGAGAGCACAGTTCCCTGTGGCGCTCCGGTGCTGCTGATCACAGTGTCAGAGAGACAGTTCTTCAGTCTGACGAACTGTGGTCGCTCCGTCAGGTAATCTGTGATCCAGGTTACCAGGTGAGCGTCCACACCCATCTGCAAGAGGTTGTCTCCCAGTATTTAAAACTTGTCTCCTCTCAAGTTAGAAAGTGTAATAAGACCAACGGAAAATGAAAACGTGGCTATTTTCTACATTACATTACATTACATTACATTACATTACATTTGGCTGACGCTTTTTAACCAAAGCGACTAACAACATGGTAAACAGTAAGTTTTAGAACAATTCTCACAATTTTAGGACAGTTTAAAAAAAACATTAGAGTACAGTAAGAGTAAGTGCGTCGGTAAGTGCTGTTTTTAACAGTTACTTGTCAGTTTAAAAAGGCTGGTGAGTGCTAGGATCAGTAAGACTTGTTGTAAGTGTTGCTATGAGAGTAGATGTTCTCTAAAGAGCTGGGTCTTCAGGAGTTTTTTGAAAGTGGAAAAGGATGTCCCTGCCCTTGTAGGAACTGGCAGTGTGTTCCACCAACGAGGAACAACAGATGAGAAAAGTTTGGATTGGCTTGAGCGTACCGGTGGTAGAGCTAGTCGTTCGTCAGAGGAGCGCAGCGGTCTGGAGGTAGTGTAAGTCTGTATGAGGGCATTCAAGTAGGTGGGAGCAGAACCGGAGACTACTTTGTAGGCAAGCGTTAGAGACTTGAATTTGATGCGGGCCGCCATAGGTAGCCAGTGTAGCTGGATGAGCAGCGGGGTAACATGTGCCCTTTTGGGTTGGTTGTAGACCAGGCGCGCCGCCGCGTTCTGGATCATCTGAAGTGGTTTCACTGCGCAGGCTGGGAGACCTGTCAGGAGGGCATTGCAGTAGTCGAGTCGTGAGATGACTATTGCCTGAACCAGGAGTTGGGTAGCATCTTGAGTCAAGTAAGTCCTGATTTTCCGTATGTTGTAGAGTGCAAAACGGCATGACCGGGCGACTGAGGCAACATGATCCGAGAAGTTTAGTTGGTTGTCAAGAACAACTCCTAGATTTCTTGCAGTCCTGGTCGGTGAAACAGACAGGGAGTCAAATTTGATGTTGATGTCGTGGTGTATGGTAGGTTTAGCTGGGATGACCAGCAGTTCAGTCTTTGAGAGGTTCAGCTGGAGGTGGTGTGCCTTCATCCATGTAGCTATGTCTGAAAGGCAATCCGAGATCCGTGCTGAAACCAGGGGGTCGTCAGGTGGAAAGGACAGATAGAGCTGTGTGTCGTCTGCATAGCAGTGGTATGAGAAGCCGTGCGAACGGATAATCTGTCCCAAGGAGGTGGTGTAGATAGCAAAGAGGAGGGGGCCCAGCACTGAGCCCTGGGGGACCCCTGTGGTGAGATGGTGAGGTGCGGATAGCTGACCAAGCCATGATACGTTAAATGAGCGTCCTGTGAGGTAGGATTCAAACCAGGAGAGAGCAGAACCGGAGATTCCCATGTCAGCGAGTATAGAGAGAAGGATACGGTGATTAACCGTGTCAAAGGCAGCTGATAAGTCAAGCAGAATGAGTACTGATGACCGAGCGGTCGCCCTGGCTTCTTTTAAGGCTTCTGTTACAGACAGCAGAGCCGTTTCGGTAGAGTGGCCGCTTTTGAACCCAGACTGATTTGGATCCAGAAGGTTGTTCTGTGAAAGGAAGTCAGAGACCTGTTTGGAGACTGCTCGTTCAATGCCTTTGGATAGGAAAGGCAGTAGTGAGACAGGGCGGTAGTTCTCGACTTGAGCAGGGTTGAGAGAAGCTTTCTTAAGTAACGGTGTTACCCGGGCCATTTTGAACGCTGTTGGAAATGTGCCGGAGGTTAGCGAGGCATTGATCACATGTGTGATAGCTGGAGCGATGGTCGGGCTGATGGACTGAAGTAGGCTCGTAGGTATAGGGTCCAGCGAGCATGTGGTAGGACGGCTGCATGTCAGGAGTTCTAGGCTGATTTGACATGGAACTATACTCTCATTCAGGCGTAATAATCCAGTCACTAACTAATTCGTCTGCTGCAGCTCAACCTTGTTGCTGGAAGTTAGCCTACGGGGACTATTTTCAGGTGCTGCATGATATCATTGTGCTGCTGCGCCCATTGTGTTCCTTGATTATTACGATTAAAAATCAATTGTTTAACTCAGAGGGAGGTGGAAAATGAGTGTAATTCCCCAAATGGTGGAATATCCTTTTAAGTCATGCATTGTACAGGTTCTCTGTTGAATAGTCCCTCCCTCCAAAAGAACTAGGCATTAGTTCATTACTCGAGTCATTACATACAAAAGTGTTGAACCAGTTGTCATATGTAATCTGTCAACCATTTATTTTACACTGCACTACTGTATCTGGTCTTTTTTCCTGTATGGCAATGACAGTCTGAACACAAAATGCAAAAGTACTGCAAAAAATACTGTAAAAATACACAGTAAATATGAATCCGGTCTGATGTGCAGCTTTTACAGTTGAAATGGATATACGCCAAACAGGAAAATTACAGACTGCAGAAAATGCTTACAGAGTATACTGTTATATTGACAACATGGCCAAGCATTTTGACTATTTTGTTTATAACAATGATAAAGGAACTTGTCACTTTGATGCCACTAACATGTTGATTGCCAAAAGTATTTGCTGTTGAGACATAAACAAAGCATTTTGACTTAGTTACACGTTTTTGCAGGTAATCCACTGTGGTACAATTTGCAAGTTATTTCGAGAAATGCAACTGTTGTGCAAACCAGAAATAAGCTTTTGTGCAAGACCATTTGAATAAGACTGCACTTAAATGTTAAAAAAAGATGCTTAGGAAATATTTAGCAGATGCTTTTGTCCGGAGTGACTTCAAAAACATTAAGGCTAAAAAATGTATAATGTAAACATAGGACAAAAAAATTGTTTAAACAATGCACCAAAAATCGCATATGGCATTTGATTGGTGTTGGATCTATGACGCTGGATGAGATGTATGGATGGGGCCCTTTCAAGTGTCTGCTCTGAGTCTGTTATGACAAGGTCCTCCGAGCCTTTGAAATCGTCTGCTTCCAGTAATGGGCCATGAGATGCAGTAAATCCAAGTTTTTCCAAGTGTTATATATGTATAAGATAACAGAAGTACAGGCCAAAACCCATTAGCATTTTACAGCCATTTCTAAGGAAGACAGGGGAGGTAGGGTCCAATCGTACATGGAGTTTGGCCTTATATGGCAGACTTTGTGTGGAGCTGTTTGCACAAACTCTGAGAAAATTTATTAACTCTTTAGAAAATGACAAAAACTGGAGGCAGATTAATGAATGAAACTGTATAATTATTACATTGTTTTTTTTTTTTACTTACTTTTCAGGTTAGCAGTCAAACATCCAGGTGTGGTATGTTTGAAATAGAGAGAGAGGGAAAGAGAGAGAGAGAGAGGAAGAAACCATGACAAAAAGGCAAAGAGAGAGAGAGAGAGAGAGAGAGAGAGAGAGAGAGAGAGAGAGAGAGAGAAAGTGAAACAAACAGACAGAGAGAGAAAATGAGTGAAGGCTAATTTATTGTTCAGCAGACAAGTGTTTAGAGACTGGGTGGGTGGGTGGGTTCACATTAGCCAGCGGCAAGTGGCAGGTTTCCTATTGTCCTCTATGGTTCGGCAGCGGAACGGTGGCAATGCTGGCGTAACGTGCTAGCGTTGAACTTGGTTCAACTTTCAAAGCGCAAGAGCGTATTCAATTGACAAACAGTTGGTGTTGCTTAGGAACTAGCTAATGTGATGTCCGCCTAAATGTATGTCTGCTGGGGTGTCATGGAGTTTGTCACATACATTAAAAAAATTAAATGGTGCAGACATTGTCACACGCTCTGATTGGATAGCAACTCAAACTTATACTCAAACAAACTTATTGATTTCTATTGTGTGTCCCTGTGGTCAAGGAGTATGTAATAGACACTACTTCACTTTCTACTAGACAAGTTGTCTCTGAGGCTAGACTATGGCAGACTACAGCTCTGCAACATCTGTTAGCAACAGTTTGTTTTTGCCAAGCAACTCTTGTAGCGTGAACTGTAACTTGAGAGTGTTAAACACAGAGAGAGAGAAAGAGATAGAAAAAGAGAGAGAGAGATAGAGAAAGAGAGATGCATAGAGAGAGAGGGATGCAGAGAAAGAGAGAGAGAGAAAAAAACAGAGAAAGAGAAAGAGAGATACCCAGAACTTTAGACACTCACTTGGCACAGTCGTAGAGGTCACAGCAGTAGCAGGTCCCACTGCGCACCTTCATGCTGCACGTCTCCATCAGGCCCTGGCATGGAACCTGTGGAGACACTGAGTGAGTAAATACTGACCACACCAACCAACACCTCCACCTCGTCCTGTGCGTAACCTCCACCCAAATCAACAACTACAATAACAAGATGAATTTCCATGTGAGGGAACAATAAAGAATCTATTCTACTACAACAACAACTTTTATATATTTATATAGCATTTATATAGCGCTTTATCAAGACTCCCAAAGTGCTTTACAGTGAAGGGGAAACCTTGCTAACCACCTTGGTTGTTATGGTTCAGGCTCCAGCAGAATTCAGTTCTGTGGACATGAGATTGACCGCAGCGGACTACACAAAACACAAGAAAAGATAGATGCTGTGGTTGGGGCACCACAGCCACAGAATGTGACGCAGCTAAGATCATTCATGGGACTGATCAACTACTATCGCCGATTCCTCCCCAACCTCGCCTCAGTCCTGCAGCCCCTCAATCAACTGCTAGAAAAGAACAGGAAGTGGTGTTGGACAAGACTGTTGGACAAGTGTGAGGACGCGTTCCGAGAAGCAAAACGACTCATCACGTCAGAACAAGTACTGATACACTACGACCCCAAACTTCCAGTCAAGCTAGCGTGCGATGCCTCGCCGTACGGTCTAGGGGCCGTTCTTTCACATGTTCTACAGGATGGATCAGAGAGGCCTGTGGCGTTTGCTTCTAGGACATTGAACAGGGCAGAAAATAACTATTTACAGATTGACTAAGAAGCATTGGCACTTGTTTGGGGAATCAAGAAGTTCCACACATACAGTACCTGTATGGAAGAAGTTTTACACTAGTGACAGACCACCAGCCATTGCTGTCCATTTTCAGTCCACAGAAAGGCATCCCAGCAATGACGGCTGCCAGGCTACAGCGTTATGCACTCTTCTTGTCTGGACATGTGTATGATATTGAATATAAACAGACCTCACAACACACGAATGCTGATGGACTATCGAGACTGCCGTTAGCCAAGAACCAGACCGAGCGCGTGGGCGCAGTGGAGGTGTTCCATGCAGCACAGCTGGAAGCGTTACCGTTGACCAGCGTGGTGGTAAACCGGGAGACAAGACGAGACCCAATCTTATCAGAAGTATATGAATATACTATGACTGGCTGGCCAACCATTTGCAGCAAGGAGGTAATGCCATACCTACAGAGAAAAGAAGAAATAACCACACATCAGGGATGCTTGTTATGGGGCGTGAGAGTGATTATACCTAAGAAATGCCAGAGGCAAGTGCTACAGCAAATACATGAGGGCCATGTGGGCACAGTAAAAATGAAACTACTGGCCCGTAGCCACTTCTGGTGGCCCAGAGTGGATGAACAACTGGAAATGATGACCAAGAACTGCAGTGGCTGCTTAGAGACTCGCAACATGCCTCCTCCGGTCCCGGTCCATCCCTGGGAGTGGCCAACGGAACCTGTATACATGTAGATTATGCGGGACCCTTTGAGGAACACAACTTTTTGGTGATCATAGATGCACATTCTAAGTGGCCAGAGGTTTTTTGCACAAAATCTCAGACATCAGCTCAAACCATTGAGTGCTTGAGAACAGTCTTTGGACTTCCTCTTCAACTGGTAAGCGACAACGCACAAAAGTTTGCTAGTGACGAATTTGCACAATTCATGGCAGTGAACGGGACACACACACACAACCTCTGCTCCGTTCCACCCAGCCACAAATGGGCTGGCGGAGAGGTTTGTACAGACCCTTAAACAGGGACTCCAAGCATCCAAACGGGATGGAGGAACAATGCAGACGAGACTATCTCGGTTCTTGGCATCATACAGGAACACGCCATATCCACAGAGAACACGAAACCCACCAGACAGATTAAGTCTGTAGGCCATATGTTAGTGATTGTGGTCAACCAGTCATTTTTGATAGTTACATTCTGTGCTTGTTTGGAAGCAGGTAGGTTGTGAATATCTGCATTATTTGTTTTCTTTTCTATACAACGTAGATTGTAGAAGGGAGGAGTGTTATGGTTCAGGCTCCTGCAATAGCCTCTCTGTTGGTAGGCTATGATTCTTTGTATGGTGCGTCTTACGTTATACGTATGTAATGTTTGCAATGGTTCTCAGTAAAAGCCCATGAAGAGATCTCCGTGTTTTATTAAGCCCAAACACTAGCTAAGACACTACATTGGTGATGCATGTGCCAGACCGTTCACCACAAACTAGCTTGAGGCGGAGAGCAAGTTGAATGAATCACACCTCCAGCTATAAGTAAGTGAATACTGACCACCAACCCAGACCTCTTCCATCTCCACACGTTCACCACCTCCACCCGATTCCCCCAGCTAGCTACCAACCCTAACCCCACACAAGGATCTTCCTCTTGACCTGTAAAAGAACCCTATAGGACCCTGGTAAGTACTCTCACATCCACAGTTCAAATTATAGGAGTGATTGGGAGATCTGACCCCCCCATTTACGACCTGGACCCCCCCAAAAGAGATAAACACAACAGTATGGGGGGGGATTGCAATGTTCAATATAGCTGCAAGCGGCCATGATGGGCCCAAGCATGTGTGGCTCCGCGACCCGTGCCATTTCGGAAACCAACAATGCACTCACATGTGGTGTGAATGTCAATGAACATATCTGATGTGTGTGCAATTTGTTTTGGCAAGTTTTATACATTGGAAACACTCACTTCCTGTTTGGTGTGATGTGGGTGACTGTGACGATGATATATGTAGGTTGCAATGATGTGCTTCTTTGTGTCTGTGTGTGTTTTGACTAGTGACATCAACTAGAATGTTTTTTTTGTGTCAGCCTGTGTATCTATGTGTGTGTGTGTTTTCAATGTACAGGCAGGTCAGTGTTATTGTGTGTTTGTGTGTGTGTGTGTGTGTGTGTGTGTGTGAGACAGAGAGAGAGAGAGAGAGAGAGAGAGAGAGAGAGAGAGAGAGAGAGAGAGAGAGAGAGAGAGAGAGAGAGAGAGAGAGAGAGAGAGTGTGTGTGTATGGTGTGTGTTTTTTGACTGGTCATGCTAATAACAATGTCTTTTTTGTGTGTCAGATTCTGTGTGTGTGTATCTCTCTCTCTCTCTGTGTGTGTGTGTGTGTGTGTGTGTGTTTGTGTGTATGTGAGTGTGTGTGTTCCAGTGTAGATGTGTGAAGTCAGGACACTAGTAAGTTGACGTGTACTTAAACTGAATTAATCTACTGAATCTAATGTCAATATCCAAAATAAATGAAAAACTCCTTCTATTGCTTAGTGGCGCTATACCACACATTAATTAGGCATGTGAATAACATCATAATAATAATATCCAATATTTTTATCCAATAAAATTGATCATGTGCACAAAATTTCAATTACCTCACTTCCTGTGGGTGTGGCTAATGCCATGTATATACAAAAGGCTATGGAGTCCCTGGGCCAAGCCTACTGTAGTAACGACTGACGTGTGTACCAAATTTCATGAGTTTTCAACCATAGGAACCACCTCAAAAAAGGCAAAGTAAGGACCCATGAAAAAAAGAAAATAATAATCCGTCTTGGCCCTGTGCACCGTCGGTGCTCGGGCCCTAAATATATTGTTATGTAATGTAAATTGCATTTCTGTCCCTCCCAAACTGCGTTAAAATAGTGTGTTTAGCAGCCGGAAATCCAAAATTTCCCTGGGGGAGAAACTCCCGGACCCCCACTAATATCGTCTCTTAGAATACTTCAAAAGTCCCTGTCGTGTATTGGTTCTTTTACTGCTAAATCTTGTCAGTCTAACTGTCTACTGTAGGCTATTCATCCTCTATTGATGTACGTGAATACCTGGGTGTGTGTTGATGTAGCCTACCTTAATTATTTCAGAAGTGTATTACACTCTTGACCCCCCCCCCCCCCAGATTGGCGTAGTGCTATTCAAACTCTGCTCACATCAACACATCAACATGATCCTGCATGTTGCAAAACATACAATCTAACATCAGGCATCTAAGGCAGGGCAGATGTTGTGAATGTCATGCATTTAGAGTTGCAAATCAAGGGTTCAAAGCCTGCTGGAGTCCCCATGGGAGAATGAAGGAAGACCATAAAATCCGTTTCTGAACACTGTCTTCTGACAATCGGCGTGAAGATCACTACATTTGGGGCTGAGTGGCTTTTATGTTTCCAAACTTAGCCTCAGGATGTTCTGATTAGCAAGACTATGTGCTTTCTAACAAATACTTTGTGTTTACTGTTTACTCACACACAGACATGTGTATGCAACCGCACACCCCCACACACTCGAGCACGCTAACACACACACACGCACAAACACATAAAGACACACTCACTCTCTCTCACACACACATAGACAAACACCACACACACACACACACACACACACACATATACACACCTGTCTTTTTCGTAAACCGACATTATAAACAATTCAAGTGAGGTTTACTTTTTAAGTTCAATGCTGATTTTCTCTTTATGCTGTTGTAATGTGTTTTATAACTCATGGGGGAATAAGAGGTGAAAAATTCACATTGGTATAAAAGTCGACCTTAATGAGAACCATTTTGCATTGGCTATATTCTGAAGTATGTTTTATGGAGAAGCTGGTAGAATTTGCTGAAATACATTGCCAAGACACCAAACAAATGATTTCATAATGACTAATTATACATTCATAAAAGTTTTATCACAAATTAAACTCCTGTCCAACTCGTTTGTGAAAAAGTACTCACCAGCTGCACAAGGCGAAACAATCAAGAGAAAAAAGCAGGGTCTTTGCACAGAGAGCAATCTGCTCACAATCAGTCTTGAATGTGTGATGGCTCTGTGCTCAATCAGACCCCATAGGTGGAGACAGATTAGGAGACCCCGGAGGCTTCCTTCACTCGCTACACTCCTCTAAACTGCTCCGTGTGTGTGTTTGTGTGTGTCAGTGTGTGTGCGTGCATTTCCCTATGTACACCCATTGTTTTTGACAGTGTGATCTGCCAGGTCCACCTGTCCTAATGATGTACCTGTAAGAGTGACAGGGCATGACTTACCGACGCATAGTAATTCTCATAGATGAAGCTGTTCCCACTGGTGTAAAACTGGCATCGTCCCGCTTTCAGTGGTCGAATGTCCTGAGAGGTAAACAAAGTTGGTCAGTAACACACACACACAAAAGAGAGAGAGAGAGAGAACCTTACAACTGTGCCTTAAAGGACAGCAAGTACCATCAGAGTGAGATTATACCACAGCTTTGGTCTTATTGAATGTTATACTCCAATGACAATAAATACTAGTTTCTGATAGGTTGGAAGGTGTTTTGCTGATCACTGTTCTATCAACGATCTGTATTGCACAATGCATTGCACAAAAAAGAGGAAGAACATTCCAGGAAACGAGCGTCAGGTTGTGGTTCTTGGGAAACTCTCTCAA